>NC_043976.1:5632816-5933414 GCF_902148855.1 Sphaeramia orbicularis
AAGGTGAACAAGAAATGGGTTAACAACTTAAAGCAGTTCTGCAGCAATGGAGGTTGATCAAGCATCGAAAGTTTGAGCTACCAGTTCCTACAGGTGTCCCAACGTTTCTTAATTACTTACAACCCCCTCCGTCTGCATAAAAGTAGTGTTGGAACACACTTTGGTAACATACCGTTGTGAGCATTATTTGAACAGTCTTGTACTGCAGAAAGTAGTGTGTTACTATAAAAATGGCGAGGAAAAGGCAATTAACGATAGAAGAGAGACAGACCATCATAACATTTAAAAATGTAGGTCTTTCCTACAGAGGAATTGCCAAGAAAGTCGAGGTGTCAGTAAGTCCAGTTTCCTTCACCATCAAAAGGCACTCAGAAACTGGGGAAATGCTGACAGGAAGAGGTCTGGCAGACCCAAAGCCACAACAGAATCAGAAGACAAATTTCTGAGAGTCAATAGCTTGTGTGATAGGTGACTCACAGGACAACAGCTTCAAGCACAGCTCAGTAGTGGTCGTAGTAAGCAAGTCTCAGTTTCAACTGTGAAGAGAAGGCTTCGAGTTGCAGGTTTGATCAGTTCATAATACCTTCTTTCAGTCTTCAGTAGCCCACTGGTAGTGTTTCATGGCCCAGGCAAGCCTCTTTTTCTTATTCTGAAGTCTCAGCAATGGCTTTCTTGCTGCAACTCGACCCGTCAAACCTGCAACTCGAAGTCTTCTCTTCACAGATGAAACAGAGACTTGCTTACTACGACCACTATTGAGCTGTGCTTTTTTTTTTTTTTTTTTTTTTTCTTTAAATTTTATAGATAAACATATATATATATATATATATATATATATATATATATATATATATATATATATTTTTTTTTTTTATTTTTTTTTTTTTCCAGAAAAAATAATTTTGCCAGGCATGTTTTTTCTTACAAAAGTATTATTATTTAACTCTTACTGTACTGTTTGTGTAAATTTACCAATTTTGACATTTTATGTCAATATTATGTCTGAAATTGTATGACCTTTTCCAGACTAACACAAAAGGTGCTTTTGGTTGCAGTAAAATATATTAAAATCCTGTTAATGACACTTAGAAGCTTTTTCTCTAAAATGTAATGGTATCTCACTGTTCTCTACTGTATGAATACATTTTAAAGGGTTGTGTCGTTCACAGTACAATGTCGGCCCTTATTTTGAGTAAATTCTTGAGCTTAGTCAAAATTTAAGGTAAGTGATTTTGTCCTTATAAGATGCTCCAGTCAGATTACAGCAGTAACAAGCTAAAACCAGTGTTTTGCATGGAACACTCCAGTTTGGTTATATATGAGTATTTGGCTTGTTGCTAGTAGGGCTGTTTTTGCGGTGTAAAAACTTGTTCACATTGTGTTTCAGTTACGGTTTGGCAGCAGGTATTAGCCCAGCCTTGACTTTGAGCAGCAGTGGCATCTCATTATGCTCTGATGTGACAAGCAGATGCTGTGCGTCATCAGAGAAAGGCTTGTCTGAGTTTGTAGTGAATTAAAGTAGCATGGACTTCAGGTTCAGAAAAATGTTTAGTGTAAACTCCTCTCCACAAGCATCTGGCAACAGTATCTGAGCAACCCTGCTGGACTCGAGGAAGAGCTAGTTGTTGTGATTGACTGTGCGAACAGATTGTGTATTTGTGTATGAGTATGTGTGGTGCACATACTGTATGTCATATATCCACGTCCTGTCTTCATGTCCTTTTTCTCATCCTCTGTTCTGGCTCCGAAACAAACTCCCTCCCCGCTTCCAGATGTAAAAACAACCACATCACAAGTGTACAATTCCCTGGTGAATCTGTCGGTGCATGCTAAAACTCAGGTCGATGTGTCATGCAGTCACTGTATGCTCCACACACTGAGACACTGAACAAAGGCAATAGAGGAGATTTACTCAGGGACAGCATTTCCATGTAAATATCTGTTTCTCTGGGATCTGACAGAGAGTTTTTAGAGTTTTCTGAGCCATTTTACAGGTGGTAGATTTACATTTTTTTTAATATGAGTTTTTTGTTTCAGTTGAGGACATTAAGATGGACTGTCCCTTTGTGGTGGATATGAATGCATAGTCACACCATAATTTAAATACAGGACACCAGCTTGGCACACTGCCAGTCTGGATAGCCAGGGTTAGTGGAAGTTCAGGGACATTGTGTGGTAGGAATGTTTTGACAGTTCATCACTGATAATTATAGTCTGTAGCCATGATAGGATATTCTTGGCAAAAATTCCTCAAACCTGTAAGAGCCATCATAGGAGGATGAGGTAATCCTGACAGCACGACGGAGTGATTGACTGGTCTCTCGTTGTCTAGGTGTTGACTTCAAAGTGAAGACCATTTCTGTGGATGGGAACAAGGCAAAGCTGGCGATATGGGTAAGTACAAAAACTTGGATGATTACAATGCTTCAGTAACATAAACTATGGCTTCTGTCAGTTAGAGGGAGGACGGGGTGTCTTTCAGTCATTTGGTGAGATACTTTGGCTCCCTGAATGATACATTTTTCAATACTAGTTTTCCATTTTAACTCAAAATTACATTATTATAACTGTAGCACTTCATAGCACACATTTTTTTGTTTTATTTTTCAGCTCCTTGGCAACACTTTCACAACATCAGAATAAAACTATTGAGCACAAGTTAAAGTTGTCTACTAACATAATATGAGTCATAGCAGAAGAGTGTGTGTACTACTTGATAGAAACCAACAGCAATACAGTTGGTTTCTATCAATGAATTTTATTGAATTTTGTGAATTTTGATAAGCAGTCCAAATCACTGATTTTACAGATGGACTTTAATTCACAAGATTCCAATTTGATTAAATTTCAGATTTTCATTTTAATAATTTGGTTCAGGATATTTCAGTTACAGTATAATTTTACTTGAAGTTGAGAGAGATTTTCAGAGAAATAAGGATGGAAATTGTGCAATGAGTCTCCATTCTGGTTCAGTATTTCAGTAATAATTGACTCATAAGCAGTTAGTACATTAATCTCCTGAGACCCAGTTAGTAAAGGTTTTGGCTTTTTTATATTACAGAATTACCTTGATTGAAAACAGCATGGTGAATTAGTTTTTTTTACAGATACATTTTTATTGTCTGTGTTTTTCTTTTTTTAAAAGAAAAACTTTAAAACTCTTCTCTGCTACACAGGACAAAAATGCATTTTTGGGCCTCGGGATGTTAATGCACTTTTTTTCTATTAAGCAGGACCAACAGTGAAGAGGTAACAGAGATAAAGCTCAGCTGTCACTAGGGAAGGGAAATAGGAAAAGGCATTTAGGTAGATAAAAAAAATCAGTCTCTGGACTTTATCACCAATATCAAACCATTCAAGTGATGATCAGTTTAACTCATATAATCTGCTTTTTTAAAGTTTAAGCCCTAGTTAGAGCAAAGATTGTTAATACTGTGATTCCACTCTGGTTATTCAGTGAAGTGGCCAGAAGATGGCACCTGTGTAACACCATTTCAGCCTCTGCTGTCCTTCAGGGACACACAGGAGTCAGTCTTGTTGTTTGTGTCTGTCCGCCTGTTTTTTTGTGTCCACTAGTGCAGAGCTGTTTGTGTTTTTCAGGACACTGCAGGTCAGGAACGATTTCGAACCCTGACACCTAGTTACTACCGTGGAGCACAAGGAGTCATACTGGGTAAGTCCTCTTACCTCTTACCTTAGCTCTTAAGTGTGCCCTCTCCACTTAAGAGCTAGACCAGTCAAGCCCCCCCTGGTTGTAAAGACAGTGATGGCTTTTCATCCTGTCACACACAGACACACACACACACACACACACACACACACACTCTCTCTCTCTCTCTCTCTAGGCCAGTGTCTGCTCATATGGACATGCATGTACAGCAGGTACAGTACACACACACACACACATACACGTATAGGAGCTAAGTTAAAACTCTTAACCAGACTTCTTCCTCTGCAGCCCATGGTCTTTGACCACTCTAATGATATATAGAAACAGAAGGCGCCTTACTGCTCCAATGACATTATTAGAGGTGCACAAGTGATACTATCAGAAGACTACAAAACACTTATTGATTTAGTTAATCCTTTTCTGATTCGATTCATCTGTTTAAGATGTGTGATTAACATTTGTGTATGTATTTACAATGTATAGTCAAAACTGTACTAAAAACCTTAAGCCTAAACTGATTATAATTAGTCTAACTTCATTTATTCTGATAGATTTTCTGATTGTTTTGTTATGTTTTGGAAATGAAAAAATCCGATCCAATTTCAAATGCTTCCTACAGTGGTGGTTGAAGTATTTGGAGCATTTATTTAAGTAAAAGTGCTAATAGCACACTGTTAAAAATAGTTCTAGTATTTCATTTATCAACTATTATCTAACTCTGAAATGTCATAGTCATTGTGTAAAATGGCCCTGTTGGTGTTTTACTGCTGTATGATGTTATTAGATTAATTTTAATTGCCATACATGTTTGATACATGTTTGTTTTATGTTTGAGATGTTGTAGAGTTGAAGTATAAAGCTGCAGGAAATGGACTCACAGTTGTTCTTGTTCATTTGGTTCCACAGTGTACGATGTTACACGAAGGGAAACCTTTACCAAGCTTGACAACTGGCTCAATGAGCTGGAGACATACTGTACAAGGAACGACCTTGTGAAAATGCTTGTGGGAAACAAAATTGATAAGGTGAGTGGGCTTAAAAATATTTTCTCTCATTTATCAAGGTTGTTTGATTAGAGAGGAACACAACATTATTACACAATGTTATTATAATATTTTTATAAATGGATTGATCAAAACATGGCAACTATATTTTAATATCTCACAGAAATACTCATCCTACACAACAGCACAACAACCCCCCCCCCCCCCCCCCCCCCCCAAAAAAAAAAAAAAACAACAAAAAATAGTATTGTTCAAAGATGTTAGTTCCAACCCGGTTGATAAATGAGCTGACTAAATAACCGTGGCAGACACACTTTCATATTTATGGCAGCTCCTCCCTCACTAGGATACCAGAGTCAGTGAGTGTGGGGATGGAAATGCCTACTAAGTAAAGCATTATGAATTTATTGTGTCCTGTTCTTCATCTGTGAAAATCGCTTTTCCCCTCTCTGCCCTGTGACAACCACAGTAGCTGACAGCTCCACCCTGCAGACCTTCAAATAAACCATTACCTGTCTTTTGTTTTAGGAAAACCACGAGCTAGACAGGGCCGAAGGGCTGAAGTTTGCAAGAAAACATTCCATGCTTTTTATAGGTAAGTCGGGAGGATTCCCCTACTCTCAAAGACGTGCTGACGCTGGGCATGAGTTACAGCAGACTCTTACACAGGGGAAACAGCTTTTCAAATTACTATCATACTTGCTGAGGAATTCTTGCAGTTATATTTATAAAACCATCTTCATATATCATCTTCTGTTTTTTTTCTTTTGTTCTTTTATTTGTCAGAAAAGGACCAGCGAAGAAGTAGAGACTTAGACTTCAGGTCAAACACCTTGTTTGATTCTGAAAAACATTATCTGAAGTTTGCTTTAAATGGCAAGACATCCATTCCAGGTTTTCCTAAACATATTTATTAGACTTTGGCTTCTTTCAGTTTAGATTTATGTTTTAATCCTCCGGTTATTACAGTGATAATGTTTCTGGATCCCATCATGCTTTGGATCAGGTGTTTATTATATCCTTTAATAACCTGCTAAGGTTCACTATTAGTGTCTGGTGCTGACAGTTATTGAGATATTTTCCATCTCTGTTGAGGAGCCCAGCACATGATGACATCAAGATGCACACATTAACTTGTTGTATCTGTGTCTCGTCTGTATTTTCCCTCCACCCACAGCCTCCAGATCCTCTCCATTACTCTTTGTCTTTCCCAAGGTTAGAATAGTTCATTGTGTTTCATTTTAACATTTTGCTTTTGATTGTTGTAAAATGCTTAGTATTAGTTTACTTTCCCCAGTTTCAGTAAGAGCTCAGTGTTTGGGCCAAAAATGTTCTTATGATAAAAATGTTAATATCAGTTAGTATTGACAATTATGTCAATAGATGTCCAGTCATTATTTCTGGCTGATTTTTGGGCCTGAGTGAAGTACTTATAGAAACCAAATACTTATTTGTTGTTTGTCAGATCAGTCATCAGTCCCTCCAGAATTCTCACAAGTAGCTTTTCTAAAAAAAAAATGCAATGAATTGCAAGTGTGGTGAACTTGTGGGATATATTTTCCAAAATAGTGGGGAGTTGTTCCAGTTTGGATAACAACATATTGATCGGAATGGTCTAACCAAATCTTAACCAGAAATGCTTAGGATTACAAAAATTGTTGCATTTTTATTTGTGTTCTGTGTTATTATGAACACAAAATGCTACATTCTAAAAATGCACAGGACATTGAAGATGTCAGCACTGACAAACCTTAAGTTCGTTTCATTAACATGACAAATTAAATTCACAAATACAAATAAAACGTTATAGATGTCTCTGTCTTTGTGGTTCAACATTGTACTACCATGATTGGTGAAAGTACAGTGATTGGTCAAATGTACAGAAAAGTTTTGGTGACTGGATAAAATTGAAAGGTCATACAGAATTCACAGGCATCACTTGAATTTACATTAATTGTTGCAACAACAGTATCAGCTGGAAATTATCATGAATATAAATTTTAATTTATAATGACAAAATGTTTGTTCAACATCAAGATATGCATAAGTAACATTCAATCAAGTTTTAGGTGACAGTGAAAACAACATAAACCCAAAGGAAAAATGGAAAAATTTCACCTCTTAACATGATAACTATCATTATAATTTCTTTGCTCAGCCTTTGTTTTTGCATTTGTCTTATTTATTTATCTATCAGGGATGGTACTCAGAAAGGAAAAAGTATGGTAATGTGTAATAAACTCAGTGAAATCTAATATCACCTATAATTGGAACTACAGATGAACAGCCACCCACAAAAGTCAACACTAGAGCATGTTTATCAGTCATTATGTCATGTTATTAAGCACAAAAATGTAACTTAACACGTCACTAACGGTAGAACATAAAATGTTGGTAAGTAAAGAGACAAGCCAAGGGGCAAAATGTGTTTAATTCAGCTTCTGACTTGTTGTTATCATCAGTGTGACCAAAAAGAAAACTCGTTCAACAACAAAAAAAATATGTAAAGAATTTTCATGTCTCTCCAAAATATTTGGCTTTATATGAAATAAATGGACAAATACAAAGAAAACAGAAGCTCTAATTTTAGGTCTTTTTTCCTAAAGCCCCTTAATATTGTCAGTGTCTATTCACAACTAGTTTGGTCTGTGGCTTCTTTGCGTTTTTGATCTTTAGTTCACATTTCTTCTGTTCTTCCCTCTCAGAGGCGAGTGCTAAGACCAAGGACGGCGTCCAGTGTGCATTTGAGGAGCTGGTGGAGAAAATCATCCAGACTCCTGGTTTATGGCAGAGTGAGAGCCACGGCCGGGGAGTCCAGCTCTCTGATGAAGACGCAGGAGGCGGAACCTGCGGCGGTTACTGCTCACTGGTCTAGAGAACACACACAAACATGCACACACATAAACAAATGTTCATACATAGCCCTGTGATTACCACAATGTCACACACACAACCACACACACATATACACAAACACACCTAAAAGACCAGCCCCCCACTCCCACTTTGTGCTGACCCTCCTCAGACATGAAGGCAGTGGAGGTTTGACTCTGAGCTGGAATGAGCGATTGACCGACTGTCCACTCTCTCTACATGTGTTCACACAGGCACAGACACTACCTTTTGCACACTTTGTAATATCAATGCTGCGCTAGGATGCAAATGCAGCTCAGCCTTCCACTCTGTGGCATCTGAGTGAGTTTTTCTCTGTATGTTGTGTTAAAATACAACTTAGTGCAGTTGCAGGACCTTGCTTAGACAATTTCTCGGTTTATACTGTGTGATTAAACCTGCAGTAAACAGAGGTTTGGAGATTTGTGTATCAGGTGGAGAACCTCTCCATGAATGGGGTTCAGTGTTGCTTTACTGAAAACTGCAAAAGTGAGGGAAATGAAGGTAATATTCTCAGTGAAGTGGTAAGTGAAATGTCCTAAAGTGACCCTTCCTATATTTGAATAGCAAAAAAGAATGCTGAGAATATAGGTTAAATGGGTTTAAGCAGTGCTTCTCAACCGGTCTCACCACAGTGGTGTCCAAACAAAATGGTTTCGGAAAAAAAGTTGGGAAATTTGGCCAAATTTGGTCAGTAATAAAGGTAACATAGATGGAGGGATGGATGGCTGTGCTTTATTTATCCTAAACTGGGAAATTACAGTGTAGCAGAGGCATGGCACACATTCAATAACAATATTAAACCACAGCAAACATGAGTAAAGAGAAATTTAATAAGAGCAAACACTGTACACTATAAATCATAAGTATAAAAAGATCTGGGTTATGGCTGTAATGTGCTGAAAAACAACTGTAATGTGCTAAAATATAACTGTAAGATGCAAAACAAAACCAAGGTGCTAGTTAGCAACAGTTTTGAAAATACAGTATTAAATCAAGAAATGTGAAATTGTCTGAATATGTGAGAGATTGTTTGTCTCAGAGCTACCAGTTCTACTTCATGGACTGTCTACACCTTAGAATACACTCCCTTTTAATCTTCCATTCTGACATCTCATGCAGTGTACGTAAACTTATCTACATTTATCAGACATTTTGAAAACATTACCCTACCAGGCCATTTGTTCTCCATTCTAATAAAGTATTCAAGATTTAACCCATTTTATCTTCAAAACAGTTAATTTCGAGAACATTATAGACCTGTGCCTATGGACCCATGTTATCTCATGATCATGTGTGTAATGACCATTACACACATGACCAGTCTACTTTTACAGAATTCAGACCCATCGAATTTAAGTCTCAAAAATTGGGTAGTTTCAGAGACACTGAATGTCTCTGTAGTGACGGGATGTGAACTGTGACAGCCTTAAATGACAGCAAATCCTAATTTTTAAAAAAACAAGCAAACAAAACTCAGCATTTCATTTGCCTGAAACACTGTGAAAAAAATCTTATCGAGTAGTGATAAAGAAATCCTTAACACTATACAAAGATGGATGATCCGGTGCTGTTACATTCTACTTTAAACAATTAAATCCAAATAGATCGAGGACTATGATTGCAATTGGTCATTACACCTGTCAGTCACCTGTTTTTATCCCTGTCCTCTTTGATTGGCCAGAGTAGATTTTTTTCTAAAACCAGAAGTCAGAGCCAAGAGGAAGCATAGAAGTGTTGTTTCCTCTCCGATCGCTTTTTTCCACCCAATATGTTGACAAGTTTGTCTGTGGTTTTTGCCCAATGACTCAAAAAAATGTCTACTGCAGCTTTAATTCCACCTTCAGCGCAATGCAAGGAATCCATCAGTGTAAAGCAAAGTTTATGAGGCCCAAGGGTAAATTTCTACAGAATGATCATGAGAATGACAGTCATTTCGACCAGGGTTCCTTCATTGTCTCCTGCATGTTTATTGTCCTTGAAGCACCTTGCCTTAGCAAGCATTTCTGTACTGACGCAGGGCCGACTTCTCTCCAGGGTTTGTCTCTCAGCTCGCCCCCCCCCCAGTTTGTCCCTCCTCTCGGCACAGAAAACACATTATGCTGCTTATGAAGAAGCTTATCAAGCCAGGCAGTTTTGTATATCCTCCTCCTCGGTTAAAGGCTTGGCTCATGTATCTCTGTTGTCCACATAAATGCCTCATTTGAATATAATAGTTACCAATTGTCTGGAATGACGTTACTATTTTTACTGACTCGGACTTCAAACCTCTGGTGTGTTTTGAAGAGGACATGAATCAGAGATTGGCACCAGAAAGCTTTCCACTGGCTGGTGCTGAAGAAAAGAGGGAACCTCTTAAAATGGCATGCCTTTTGATAACCATTTGCTTTAATGGCATGTAGTCTCACTCACTCAGACAGATAATATCAGTAACGTCACTAGAGGTGTTGCGGTCTTTCATATACATCCTTTTGACTGGACAGGGACAAAGGAAAAGTGTTCAATATTAACCAGGGTAGTGAGTCATAAGGGTGTTTCCACTGAATTTGGAAAATCAAAGAAAAGGTTGTGCACTCCACATCACTGATGGATTTCACAGTCCTCCTATCTGTGTGTATGTGAATCTCAGAAGCAGCAGAACCTCGACCTCTCACCACGTTTGTAGTATTCGAGTGCTGGTGTGTGCTCTCTGGGAAAATCTGGGAATTCTAATTTTGGTAGTGTGATCTTGTAACAGGCACAGTGAAAATGATGGTGGCTGCTGCCGCCACGTTTGATCACAAGATCAGAGTGTTTTGTTTTTTTTTATGTCTGTCTTTATTTGCATGGGAAAATGTTCGTGCCATCTTTTGTGTCTATTCAATGAATGACCTTCAGAGGCTTGTTTACTTTACATACTTTAACTTATATTTAGCTGAAGATTTAAGTCCTTGTTAATCCTTGTTAACAGGATTACCATTGGAATTTAATGGTAAAAAATGAAAAGGAAGTAGGCTTTTACTTATTAAACAGGACTTGCTGTTATTTTATGTACAGAAATAAGTGGAAGCATGTACACCTTGTACATTTTGTGTATTTTAGCAATTTGTTGGGATAGTTCCTGGATGAAATGTAAAGCTGAATGTAAACATATTTCACAACAAACCGCCCTCTGTATTAAACTAAATAAACTTTTTTAAGCAAAAACAATTTGTTGTGTCGGTCTAGTTCTGATTTTGAAATGCAGCAGTTGACATCTAAAATGCTACTTTGAATGATCAGGAATTAAATTTAATGTGGGGTTCGGTGCTTGAAATTGTTGATATAATTTGAGTGTTTAGATCTGCAACACATGCTAGAGTGCAACAGCAACCAGTCCTGGTAAGAATGAACATTTTGAGATGCGTGGTTCTCTCGTCTCAAGTTGAGTGGGTTTGAGGAATGGGTTCTTGGTAAGATGACTGAAATAAGATCTGCGTTTAACGCAAGGTGTAGTGTGTTGCAAGATTTGTTCTACAACAGAAAATACACAAGGAAGTATCCCACTCATTAATTCTGAAGCTTTTATGTCTTTAAAAAGGTGTTTGCTAACGAGTAGGAAAATGAGAGGAAGTTGTGTCGAGCATTAAATGTCATTTGGCCAAACATGAAAACCAGTCTACTGATCCTTACAGTCTTGTCAAAGCTATTTTTATTTACTATATGCACAAACAGGAATAGAATAGTTAAAACCTTAGTGACTGAGTCAAAGTTATGTGAAAACAGTGTAGTTTGACAATAATCCGTGTATCATTCAGTCATTCATTTTTCAATTTAAAACCAAACATCAAAAAACAAAAAAAAAGACTCATTTTTTTGTTTTTCATTTTCAAAACCAGAATGAAAAACGGATAACGGTTCGTTTTTCTATTTGCCAATTTTGTGCTCAAATGAAAATTGGAAAAAACTGATGACGACCGTTTCATCCGATTTTGCTACTTTCAATATAGTTAAGTTGTCTGACCCGGAAGTAGTCGTTACTAGGGAAAAAATAAATGGAATCAAGGCTGGACTGGAGGAATATTTTGCTATAATTAAGCAGCTATTCGATACGTACGGAAGCGCATTGCATTCACACAAAAAATAAATTCGGCTCTGTTTTTCTGAAATAATTTTTCGAATTTAAATTTTTTCAGAAAACAGTATGTCATTAATTCGGAAAAACAGAGTCATTTTTTTTTTAAACTTATACTGTTTTATGAAAAAATAAAAATTCGGCTCTCATTTTCTCAGTCAAAGGGCCAGTAGTGGCTGATCCAGACAGGAGCTGGCGCTCGGAGCCTGGGGCCCGGCTTCCTGCAGGGCCCGGCTTCCTGCAGGGCACGACACGGTGATGTGGGAGTTGGAGGCATTAATGAAGTCAAATAACATGACATTCACCAGCATTAAAGAAAATATAAACAGCAGAAGAGTGCAAATGTATGGAGCTGGGCCAGAGCTGGACCGTTTCTGTAGACAATCCGTTTCGCGGAGCAGTATCTGTTTTGGCCCGATGTGCGTTTGATCCGTCCCAGTATCTCTTTGCTATCTGGGAATTTATGGCTCGAACCTGATGGAGAGCAATGCTCAGAACAAGGTCCAGGGAGGAGTGGCTTGGTCTCCCAGTTCACTGCGGTTTAGAGCCCCTCCAAGCCCCACAGGAGCCGGGGCTTTGAGGGCACTAGGCTTTGAGGTTGGAGCACAGCTTGGCTCTGAGTTCTGTAAACGAAACTAGTTCCATGATCCTCAAAGGGAACTGGTTCTGAGGTCCTTAAACGGACCTGCTTATATATAAACTGCTTATTCGGGTTCCGAATAAGCAGCCCAGATAGCAAGGAGATCCTGGGACGGATCTGGAACAGAATCGCTGACCGACTTGGCCCAAAACCGCTTGACAGATCTGTCCCAGTGTTCAAACGCACATCGGGCCAAAACAGATACTGCTCCGTGGAACAGATCTTCTACAGAAGCGGTCCAGCTCCGTTGTGCTGGAGTCTCCCGCATTCCAGATGCGTTTCAGATCCGTCTGCCAGATCGGTGCCAGACCCGTTAGCCCAAGCTTTGCCTTATGTACGGCATCATTATTATTGTTGTTATTACCATCATTATCATCATCAACTGGCCTATTGCTGTTGTCGTTGTTTAGGCTATATGTAAAATACCAAGATCAGACCAGTCCAGACAGGTCATGAATTTGCAGGGGCTAATACCTGACTGTGGAAAAATTAAGACCAAAAATATTTTTACGCAAATGAATGTATGAAGCTGAATCAAGGATGTAGCCTATGTATCTGTTTAGCATGGCTTACTTTTTAGTCTGAGTCGTGTTTGTCTGTATGACTAGATCTTCAGTCAAGAACCAGTGCATAGATGAAACAGTTTTATTTAACGCTTGACAATATAAACAAATGCATGTATGAAAAAATTTAAACAACTGATAGAACACAGCAAATTGGGACAAAAACTGAACAGCTGGGCAAATTGGACCAGTGAACTTCGCTGAATGGGGTAGACTTAGTGAAACAACTCTACTCTGTTTTTCTGAATTAACGAGATACTGTTTTCTGAAAAAAAATTAACTTTGGCTCGAATTTATTTTTTGTGTGAATGCAATACACTTCCGTACATATCCAACAGCTGCTTAATTATAGCACAATATTCCTCCAGTCCGGCCATGATTCTGTTTATTTTTTCCCTAGTAATGACTACTTTCGGGTCGAGACAACTATATTGAAAATACCAAAATCGGATGAAATGGTCATTATCCGTTTTTTTCCATTTTTCATATGAGCACAAAATTGGGAAATGGAAAAACGAACCGTTATCCATTTTTCATTCTGGATTTGAAAATGAAAAACTAAAAAACAAGTGGTTTTTTTTTTTGTTTTTTGATTTTTGGTTTTAAATTGAAAAACAAATGAACGAATGATACACGGATTATGTTGAAGGAGCTGTGGTGAAAATAACTTTCAGCTCATACTGCCTTTACACTGCCGATATCAATTTGACCACCAGTAGTTCTTGTTCTGCATCGCTGGTTGTCATAGCAACAGAGCATAAACTATTGTCATGTTTTCAGCACAATTGCAGCTGTAATAGAGGAGGATGAAACTTACAATGTCAAGTTATAATTCCAGGTGAGATAATAGGTCTGTTTTTGGAGATGTCTTGCTACCTTGGCTCTGTGTTTACACTCTTACGTAAACACACATCATACACACTGACACAGCAATGATTCTGGATGGACCAGTCCACATGAGCCTGCTTAGAACTTAAGAAAAAGTGGGACAGGAAATAGCATGTGATAGTTTCCAGTGGTCCTGCCCTCATGCAGTGGAAACAAAAAAAGTCATGCTGAGTTGAGGCAAGTCAAGCTGATACCAGCTGCAGAAAAGGGGCATTTGTCTGCAAAAATGTCATCTCCAAGTAACTAGCATCTGGGCCTGAAAGATGATGCAGACACTTAAAAACTGCACTTCCTCATATGGCTTGCATTGTGGGGTCTAATGCAAGCCAATCCCCGTAGACCCATGTTAAAATGCTCAAAAAAAGTAGAGAAAAAAAAATATTTACCTGCTCATGGCACCTGTACAGGGGTAAATTTTCTGTCACTTGTTTAAACGATATGAAAGTTATCCATAATTAAGGGTAGGGCTGCTTTGAGTGACAGGTTTGTCTGACTGTTTTGTGGGTTTTGAATGACAGCTAGCTTGAATAGGTTTCCAAAAAAACAAGATGGTGATGAAATGTCAAACTCAGGTCTTCAAAAGTACAGTCCACAAACCTTCATCCACAATTTACAGTCTATGCTTAACCCACAAAGAAGACAAGGCAGGATTCCAGCAGTCAATGTTTATAAGTGCATGATGACCGGCTTGTTCTACCTCAGATTTGTGAAATGTTGCAGTGTTTGGTAGGGCTGCTTGATTATAGAAAAAAAAAAAATCACGATTATTTTAGCAATAATTGAAATCACGATTATTAAAAACGATTATTTGTTAACCTTAAAGTTGTTTATTTTTTTCTGGCAAAACAATGTAAGATATACTCTTTAAATATAAATAAAGCTTTTAACCATTAAAACAAAGTATGTTCACTTTTGTACGAAACAAAAAAATCTTTGAATGCAAATAAGTATACTGTAAATTCAAGTATGTTTCCTTTTGTAAACAAATAGTGCACTGGAATTAAACTGCTCTAGACTTGCCATAGAACTGGAGCAATAAAAAAAAAACTCACGTAAAGTGCAAATTATAAATTCAAGTATGTTCAATGTAGTATGAAACATAGTAAATTCAGTGGCGTGCCGTGAGGTTTCAGTTAGGTTAATACGGGAGTTGCAGCGTAAAGAGATTCGGAGACTGAAGACTGCATTGCGAATGAAGTTGTAGACAGAGTTTTTTTTATGTGTTTTAGTTTTTCATAAGATTTTGATAAAGGTCGCGGTGGTTAAACTTTAGATGTTTAAAAAGGTTTGCTGTGTTACCGGTCGGTGCGGACACAACTACGAAACACTTTTTGCACGTAATGGGTTTTTGCTCTTCATCAAACCCAAAGTGATTCCATACAATTGAATTTGACTTGCCTTTTTTGTTCACCAAGCACCTCTGCTGCGATTCTCCTGCTACTTTTCCAGACCGCTAGGTACAACTTTCCTCTTGGGGTTGACCTGCTGGCTAGCAGGCAGCTGTAGCTTAGAGGGGGGCGAGGCAGAGCAGCTCATGGTTGCTTGCGTGCGCGTGAATTAAACAACTCAAAATTAATAATCGTTTTTTCTCGATTACATAATTTTTGTAATCGTTGCATGTAATAATCGAAATCGTAATTGAATTTCGATTAATTGCACAGCCCTAGTGTTTGGTGAGTTTTTGCTATGTTCTGACAATACTGAAGAGTCGAAAACTCAAATACTTCCTCCAGCTTTCACTCAGGAGGATAAATTCAGCATTAAACTAAAATAAATAATGATTATTGGTAGCAACAGATGTAAAAAGAAAAGCATCTTTATGGGTCATTCCGCTCAGCCTTATATTGACGTCAAAAACTTCACAGCAGTTGACCAATAGCTGTGCTGTCATGTGGTTGCCATGTTGGAAATGTTGCTGGTAGGTGAGGGGTTTTTCACTCAGCACCTTTCAAATTCCTCAGTCCCTAGAATAGAGATTTGTGTTTAAACCATGTCGGAGGAGCCCTCAGCCTTCAGACGTGTGATCTGTCTAAATCATCTTTCTGGCAGATGCCTCAGGAAACACCACCGCAGCCATAACTCACTCTACCAGTCCAGTATTGGGATGTGACTAATTCCTGGGCTATTATGAAAGGGTCTGGGGGCTGGCAGTGAAAAGCAGGGAACTCTTCCCTCTTGTTGCATATTCCTCATCTGCCGCAGTCCAGGCAGCCGTCTGGAAATATGTCCCAGTCAAACAACAACGGAGGCATACAGTGTAATAATGCCTTCATGTGGTCCAACCATGTGCTGAGCCACAGCGCTGCTGTTTCCTTAAGTCTACCCTGGAAAAACATCAGCTGCTCAAGGGGCTCAGCTGGACTGCACAGTTTGTGAAAATAACAAAGGTTTTTAATTTACATTTCTTTTAATGCCACATAATAACACATAGAGAAGTGGTCTTTGAAGATTCTTTGGAGATTTAGGTCTTTGTAGCATATGATACACTGGAAATGCCACAGATGGCGAATCCAGGCTTTAGCTGCCTCTTTTTTCCTTTAACCTTTTAGTGTCTAACAGTAAATACTATGTTAATCTTCAGTAGATTCCAGGTATCTGAACATTATTTAACAGACAACTTTTTATTTATTCTTCTTGTACCCAAATATCTGTACTTACATTTTCAAAAATATTATTGTTAATTCAGTTTTAATGCATTTGAGTGGGTTTATCCAGTATTTTTAGGCTGCATCATTAACTTTCTTCCAAACATCAAGACAGAGTTCAACCTAAATAGATGAGATAATAATATGTAGAAAAGGTCTTCCAACAATGTTCATATTAAAAACAACAAATGTAACAAGACAAAAAAAAAAAACAAGTAGACTGGACCACAAGACTCATAATAGTATTTTGGGTTCTGTTGCTGACATCTGAGTTAAGTTTATGTTTGTTTGTTTGTTTGTTTTAAATCTGCATATACAATACATTCTTTATTTTATTTAATTTGGGGATGGTTTATTACCCCTCGACCGAAGGGGTATCGTAATTGTTTTGCAGTCTGTCCATCTGTCTGTCCATTCAACAACATAATCGCATTATCTGAAGAATAGCATTGAGATATCTGTACCAAATTTATACTGTGGATGTGTCATGGCATGGAGCAGCAGCCTATTGAAAATAGGTGACCTTGACCCACTTTTTGAAGGTCAAATGGTGACATGTCTTTTCGATGACATAATTGCAATTTTTGAAGAATCCATTCAGATATCTGCACCAGATTTATACTGTGGATGCATCTTGGCATGGAGCAGAAGCTTATTAAAAATAGGTGATCTTGACCTACTTTTTCAAGGTCAAATGGCCTTGTGCAGTTGTAATATCTGAGTAATTTCAAATATAAATATGTATGTAATAAGTTTTACACAAAGACAATGTAATCTAAATCAGTGTTTCCCAACCAGTGTGCCGCGGCACATTAGTGTGCCGTAAAAAATCATCAGGTGTGCCGTGGAAGATGATCCAATTTCACCTGAATGGTGCTGGAAGAACAGCGTGATATAGATACATACGAGTGGACGCACTAATGATCCACTCAACCACAACAGTCTCCTGTTTGCCTTTGCAAAAATAAAAATAAAAGTGAAAGTGAACCAGCCCCGATGCGGTGCGTTCTGCTGATAAAGCCCCCCCTCACTAGTGACGCACGGATTAGCGAGTAACCCCCAAACCCCAGGTATCAGGCTGGGGCAGGGGGGATAACCCTCCCATACTATTACACATCGGACTTCAATCCGGAGGTTCCTCTGAGGGGTCGCTGACGAACCGCTCTCAGCTTTCTTGTTCCAAACACTCCGTGACAATGTGCCCCGATGTGCCCTGCGCCCCCCCCCCCCCCCCCCGAAAAAAGAGAGAGACTCAGAGCTGTTGAGGAGTATTTGTGTGTCTTTCTTCAATTCCTGCAGGAATATGAGCTTTGTGTTCAACTGAACAGGTCCAGGTTTCACACCCAGTAAGTACATTGAGACTAGATTTGTATAATATTTCAGTAAATACACTTTTTGTGACATTTTTGTTTGGTGGTGTGCCTTGTGATTTTTCTAAAGTAAAATATGTGCCGTGGCTCAAAAAAGGTTGGGAAACACTGATCTAAATTGTAGGGCAATAACTTTCAACAGAATCTTCCCCAATATTTGGCTGAGGGGTATTAAAAGTGCACAGCACATTATGTTTTACTCCAGTAGAAATGCCCCCCAGAAGCCTACTTTCTAAATCTATATTTTCAGTCTGTAAATTTTCACTTTTATGGAAGTAAATATATTGAATCTGTACTTCTACCTTCACCACAGGCCTTTTTACACACATACAACTACATGAATTATCTGTATGTGTTCTTGACCTTTGCCACCAAACTCAGGTTTTACTATCCATGTGGAATTTTCTAGGGCAAGTAAAATTGTGTAAATAAGAAGTCATGTTTGTCCTTTATGTTTGATTCAAAATAAATACAGAACTTATTAATGTATTTGACTGATATATTATAACATCAGTAGGTTATTAGTAGTGAATCATCAGTGTCGTGGCAGCTTGTCACTGTTGGAGCTGCTGGAGTTTGAGCTACTTAACATCCAGTTTCACAAACAGGGTCACCAGATAAATCTGAGGATTACAGTTTTTCTGAACACTAAAACACTAAACCTCAGTTGTGCAAACTCATTTATCGTTCACTCTTTTGGCACAACCTAAGATGATTGTCATACTTAGACGCAATTGTGTCCAGATACGAGAGTGGTTCAATACCAGCCAGAGGTTCATAAATGTTTGCCTTTCACCATACAGCCCTTTTCCTGAACCTAATAGGAGAATATTTCGCTGCATAGCAGTGGAAGGTCTATGGCTGAACCCATATACCAGGGAAAGTCTTTTGGAAGCAACTAGCGCATTGACCAATTGGGCACCATGGGTTCTAGATCCTCTGATGCAGTTCATTCCTTTTCTTGAAGACCCTGATGCTAAGAGTACTGAAGTCACACAAAAGTCTGTGAAAAATATTTGTAGGGTGGCATTAGCTAAACAAATACAACATGTTTATATGATCAGCTTGAACTGTCCAAAAATGTGACTTCAGTAATTTTGGCACCAAGGTCTTCACTTTCTTTACTTTCTTGGTAAATTGTTGGTGAATAACCTCTCAGGTGGCATGTCTGTTTCAGCACATTAAATTTGACTCCATGGCAACGTGGCCCTATTGTTTATCTGTTGCTAGGTAACTGACATCAATGATGATTACCGTAAATGACTCTGGGCATAGCAACGTGATTGGCCATTGGGGGACCATTGTATTCGAAAATTACTAATATCTCCCAAAATATTGGTCCAGTCAATTTGCCATTGTCACTAGTCTCTTCCTTGACCAAAAATACATAAATATGCCAAACTGCAGCAATCAGCTCTTTCCTGATTTTGTGTGATACCCGAGACATATAGACAGAGTCCACTTCCCTTTTATAAAATAGGATGGAGATGGCCTGTGGTGACATAAGTGTGGAGTGTTGTTAAGGCTGGATCTGACACACCAGATGGTTTTTCCCCCATTGCATGGAAAGGCCAGGTCTATGATGTGGATGAAGTCCTCTGGCCAGATGCTGCACAAAGACATGATGCTGAGGCAGAATGAATCTGTTGTCAGTTTGAGTTGAAGATGTTGAAGATTTTTGAGTGTTTTACAATAATGCACTTTTCTTTTACAGTTTTCTTTGGTCTTTTAAGAAATGCTAAATGTATTTACAAGATGTATATTATGTTGTGTATGAGCTGGATGCAATGTTTTCCATTTTGCTGTGAAGTGTGTGATGACTGCTCCGTAGTGTTACATGTTGCCTGGTTGTGAGTGTGATCTGAAAGCAGTGTTTGCTTTTGAGTGCAAGTAAAACAGTTTTGAGGCAATTGTTTGCTTTTGCAAGAAGAGTGAGAGATTTTGCAAATGTAGTTTGAATTCTGGGTTTTGTGTTTACAGCTTTGAGAAAAGAGTGCAGCTATGGAAAAATGTATCTTGGCAATTGTGAAAAACTGTAATAGAAGAGAAACAAAGCTCTGATACACAAATCCGTTCCCAGTTGTTGCACTTTTTCTGGTGACATCTGATGAGCTTATTGAAATTCAACCATGTGAGAAGTTAAGAGGGAGAAATCACTCTTGGTAAAGCTGTTAAAGACTCAGACATGAAATATGAAGTGACTACATGCTTTTTTTTCAGACATCAGAGGACAAAGACATTGGAAACTACTGCTATTTAGCAGTGCTAGCTTGTTATACACAGCCCAGCCAAAAAAAGAAGTCGCCGCTTCGATTCAACTCAGCAAATAATTCAGATCCTCCTATTGGATAATTACTGTAGTGATTAATATGTTTCAGCTGCAACAAGTTCTTTAACTCTAACTGATGCAGTGAGCAGCTTGTCACTTCTAAAACAACCATCAGTTTGATAGAGAAAATAAGGACTTGGTTTTTGGGCACAAGTACATCAGAAATCTGGTGTCCAGACTCACTTCATTGCCTCAGCACCTCTGATGATCTGCTTTGGTGAAAACTTGTCTTACTCAGCTGTCTGCCTGCCTGTTCCTGCCTGTCCTTCCATCTGTCTGTCTGGCTGCCTGTCCTTCTGTCTGTCTGTCTGTCTGTCTGTGTGTCTTTCTCCTCAGGGCCGTATGGATTAGTGCTCAGACAAGGCCCCCCAGGAGAGCTGTCATACTGTCACATGTAAAAATGTTACGAGACATCGGGCATTGCTTCAGAAGGTGTTGGGTTCCCAGACATCAACAAGTCATACTCAGCTCCGGTTTATCTGTGGATGCAAAACACTGTCAGCTGGAAACTCTCATGATGCCCAAGACACACATTATTTTGTACAAGGTAATGGTTTAGTCTAAACTTTCCTAATTGAATTAGTCTGTTTCCAGATTATTTTGACAATTCAATATACTCTGAACAATGGAAATGAAAATAATCTGCGTTGAGAGAGTGGGCTGTCTTTACATAATTCACAAATCCATTGTCGTCATGTTGTCATATTTATTTATTTCACTTCATTCAGTTTGTTTCATTCTGAACATTTTGATGTTTAATATAGTCTATCATAATATAGCATAAATATTTAATATTGCAGCTGTTGTCTCAAAAGTATGTAAGATAATCTCAGAGTCTTCACTCATATCCATTTATCACAAAAATAAAACAAGAAAAATGTGTTTTCCTTACAATTTCTTCAACCTACCATGGGCTGCAATTCACCATTATTTTTCTTGCCATTTGATCTGCTGATTATTTTCTCAATTTATTAACTTGCAGTTAGGTCTATGGGAATGAAAAGAAAATTAAAAACAAATTCACGTTTAAGAAGTGGGAATCAGAGAATCTTGACTTAAAACATAATATGACTTCAATCAGGTGTTTTCACCGTCCTTACATCAACATCTGTTTGTTCTTTTATTAGCAATTATGGCCAAAAATGTGACTGCGAGCAATCACAGTGAATTTAACCTTTAAACTTTGCCCCCAAAATCATTGTACTTCATCTTGGCATCCACCTGTAAATTTTTTTTGCCAAATTTTGATATTTATTCTGTCAGAGATTGTTATGGTCACATTTTAAATGTAATTTAGACCAACAAAAAGACAGACACACCTTTAACAATTTTTCACAATAGCTGCACCCCTTTACTCAAAACTGTAAACACAAAACTAAGAATTCAAACTACATTCACAAAATCCATCAGTCTTCTTTCAAAAGCAAATTGCCTCAAAACTATTTTACCTGCACTCAAAAGCAAACAATGCTTTCAGATCACACACACAGCCAGGCAACATGTAAACACTGTAAATGACCTAAAATATTATATTTTTCAGTTTATTAAGGCTTTCTGATGATCTATGTAGATTTTGTCTCATTTGGTTAATTATAAAAACGGGTGCTTTTATTTTGAAGATGCTTTTTTTTTGAAGGCGGAAATGCGGTAGGAAGTAAAATAAAAAAGACTGTAACTGTGAACAACTGTTTCTTCTGGATGAAGGAAAAGATAAGCTTTGTTTACTTAGCACCTGGCTGAAAAAGGCACAAGGTTTGACAGTGTTTCTGTCATTTGTGTACAACACTGAGTCACATTATAATGCGCTTTTCTTAGAAGTTTTCAGGGTTTGTGTTGAGTAGGCCTGTATGTGTAAGTTAGCTAAATTGTCATATTAGCACGGTATGTCGAAATTCTGTTGTCATTGCTATTCTTTGGCTAAATTAAGATTGCTAATAACTGGAAATTTGTGTTTAAGGTGTAAGATTTGTTTTGCAATAACTGCAGTAAATTTGAATGTGGGAGGAAGCTTTTGAAACTGTAGTTTATGTGTAATTTGCACATTTTTTTGTGTGATTTATGTTGTATTGTAGCACAGAGTGTAAAATATTTCAGGTTAGATATGCTTGTATATTGGAGATTGTCATTAATCGTTAAAACCGGTTAAAAAGGGTAATTTCATAACTTTATTTGATTAGTAAAGTTAATTCATTTTCAGATTTAAGCTTTAATTTACAGTAAAATCTATTCCATTGAAATTAAATGTTACTGGAATATTTTAAATCTCAAAGGGATAGAATGTTAAAATAATATCTTTGTTTTTTTTTATTTTCTTCCCAGCTCTTTCATTGTGTTCAGAGCAAAGTTTAGGATCTACAGTTTTATAAATGAAGACTTTCATGAACCATCAGTTGGAGAGTAAAGACCATCTTTCAACTGGGATGCTACCAGTGGCGATTTCTCATAGACTGCAAGGGAAGCCCGGCTTCCCCTAAAATTATGAAAATTAAATGGTTAAATATGTACGGTTGTGTTGACATTTTATTGACTACAAATGTGTTAGAACACGTTCATCTCACAGATGAGTTCGTTCAGAATCAGCTTTATCACAAATCAACAGACGCGATGTTGTTCACTTCTCATACATTCCCGTTGCGCTGTTTTCTCATTCGATCTCTGCTCAGTGCATTTGTCCGTAGACGCCGGGCATCTATGGGCTTCAATGGGACTGAGTGGAACAGTTTTTTTCATTGCCTCAAAACTGGACGGTAATTGGATAAATGCCACAATGTTGTCCCACTCCCGGACGCCGGGCGTCTCTGGGGTTGAATGGAGCTGTGGGCGGAGCTCAGCCAGGCTGGACGCCAGAATCCCATGTGCTGATTGGAGGATCAGTCGAAAGGCTGAATCCCGTTTGAGTGACAGCTGTTTTCAGATCTACTCCTTCACTGACACAGTTCAGTTTAATACCGTCGCGCATTCTGCTGTGAAATCAGAGAAACAACTACGAAATTACTCGTTCATTTCTTGCACTGTAAATAAAACACACTCATTGTACTTCCTTGTTTCAATTTATCATAATTTCAGCATTTTCTTGTTTCAGTTACATAATTTAATCATTTCTTGTTCGAGTTTAATATCGTTTTGTAGATAGTTAAATCAATCAAACTGTTGGCTAGGTCAGAGTGAAGGGAGCATCTCTAGTTTAAAAAGGCTAAAGTCTTACACCCACAACACAATGGGCCAAGGCTGTCTAAGCAGCCTGGCTCTGCTGGTCATTGAGAGGACACTGGTCCAGTCCCTGGAAAAGACGCCTACTTGGTATGATAAGGTCACTGACTATTTTCTTAAAAAAGAACGGAGGGCCGAATGTATGTTTAAATAACTTGACAATTTTTTTTTTTTTTTTTTTTTGATGTAAGCCAACAATGAGCTTCCCTTGTCTGAACGACAAGCAGCCGCCACTGGATGCTACAAACACTATAGAGCAGTCATCACACACTACACAGCAAAATGGAAAACATCCAGCGCCTGCACAGCATAAGGTTTATTACAAATTGTAAATACATTTAATATTTCGTAAAAGACCAAAGAAAACTAAAAGAAAAACACATTACTGTAAAACACTCAGAAATCTTGTACATCTTCAAATCAAACTGATGACAGATTCATTCTGCCTCAGCATCATGTCTTTATGCAGCATCTGGCGAGAGGACTTCATCCACATCACAGACTATATTGTTCCTTTCCAGGCAATGGGTGAAAAACTTTCTGGTGTGTCAGATCCTGCCTTAACAACACTCCACACTAATGTCACCACAGACCATCTCCATTGTTTATAAAAGATTTTCCCTGGTATATGGGTTTCAGTCATAGACCTTCCACTGCCGTGCTGTGAAACATTCTTCTGTTGGGCTCAGGAAAGGGCTGTATGGTGGAAGACATACATTTATGAAACTCTGGTTGATACTGAACCACACGGTGAAAGTTGACATTGTCCCAAACCACAACATTAGATAGAATCCTCTGCCTCTCAGGTTGTTTCTCAGGTTGTTTTGTTGGTGTCTGGTGCACTCTGAACTAGCTTATATTATGTACAGTTGGTTTGAAAATAGTGTGTTCAATTTTGAGTGGTTATGTCTACTTATTGACAACTGTGCTCTATTTGTGTTTAACGTTTGCCTCCTGTGCTCACCATTTTGTAGCTCATGTGCATGACAGTGAGAAATTTGTTTTAGAGAGTGAGAATGTGTGTAGAGTTGTACAACAAGTGTGCCACAGGTGTGAAAATTATGTCTATGAAAATCAGCTTAAGGTTGTGCCAAAAGGTTGTGACTTGTTATGTCCCTATACCCACTGAGGTCGTTGGATAAGAACCTACTTATGGTACGTTTTAGGACCTGAGGACACTGCTCTTTCCAGGCTGTTGTGCCAAGGCTCCGGAAGGATCTTCCGCTCTCTTTACGTTC
This sequence comes from Sphaeramia orbicularis, assembly GCF_902148855.1. Classification (NCBI taxonomy): domain Eukaryota; kingdom Metazoa; phylum Chordata; class Actinopteri; order Kurtiformes; family Apogonidae; genus Sphaeramia; species Sphaeramia orbicularis. Next base: position 5,657,359 of record NC_043976.1, read on the forward strand.
ACTGGGCTCTGCAGATCCTCTTAAGAGTAAACTTAAAACCCACCTGTTTTTCCAAGCATTGTAACAACAGTAGATTAGGGGTTGTTATATGACCATCATGTTTATTTTAATTTATACCTTTATGTGATTGTATTTGTATTTATGTTTCCCATTTGTATTTTATTGTTCTTTATGAAGCACTTTGTGACTTCTGTTATCTGTGAAAGGTGCTATATAAATAAACTTTACTTGCTTGCTTGCAAAAGAGGGAATTGATTTGATAAATGAGTTTACGCAACTGAGTAGTTGAATCAGATAATGGGGTTTAGTGTTTTAGCAATTCAGAAAAACTAATAAATAATGAAAGTTAATGAAAGTAATTGCAGATTAGTGTATTAAGTAGAGCTGCAGTTATTTTTGTAATCAATAATTTTCTTTGATTTGATTAAATTATTATTTGAGGAGGCAAAAAACTGTAAAGAAGTGAAACAGACATGTCTGAAATTGACAAACAACTCATCCTTTACTCCAAAACCAGCTGAAATAACAACCATAAAAGTAAAAGGATATATAAAAATATCTATATAAACATATAAAAGCATAAATAAAATATCTATAGATATACACAACAAACAAGTCAAATGACATCTACAAACAATGTGTGCTATAGTCTTTAACACATTTGTATCCAACTTGCAAACTTACAACTTAAGATTGAACTAACATGCAACTTAAAAAGCTAAAGAAATATTTTTAATGTTTATGTGAAAGCTTAAAAGTTTAGTGTGTGGGGGGGTTTAATATCAAATACCACATTAGCTCTGATTTGCTGATGCAACAAGATGTTCTAAGCACTCCTGTGTAATTGTTTTTGAAATTTTTGTCCAAAACCCCTCCCCCCACCCCGAAAATTCCTTTTTTAACTCTGAAAATCGCAACATTCACAGCTTCTCCACTCTTTTGTCCAGTGCAATGTATAAATATGTTCATGATGGGCCATTTAATGATCTTGTAAGTGCCATATTGTATCGAAAGGGTACTTTGTACTATTAAAAGTCTAATGTCAAGCACATGTTGTAGGTTAAAGGTCACCAAAATGCCTAGTTTTTTCAAAAATTCATACTATTCTGACATTTTATCAAATATGTCCTAAGTTCTCTTCCCTCTGGTTTCCTGGAGGGATCCCCCAAGGCCTTATTGCAACATGTACATTCCATTTGAATTTGCCGCCATTAGTGTGGCGGGAAACACTAGCACACATTTTGGCGGGAATCACTAACACTTCATTCTTTCATTTTCTGTACCCACTTTATCCTCACTAGGTCGCTTGGAGCCTATCCTAGCTACTTATGGGCGAAGGCGGGGTACACCCTGGACCAGGGGTCAGCAACTCTGGTCCTAGAGAGCCACTATCCTGCATGTTTTAGATCAGGGGTCACCAACCTTTTCTCCTCTGTGGGCTACTTTTACCTAATGAAGTTGCCGGAGGGCTACTCTAATTTAGCAACATTTATTTACATAGCTATTTTTCATACATACACATATTTTGTATCATACGTTTGTAACATTGTGCTCTTCATTTATTTTATTTATTTATATATCTTTGTTTTAACATTTACAATACTTAAAAAGTGTTAATATGAAACTATTATTTTACTTTAATTAGGAAAATCAAAAGTAGGAAAAAACAAATACAAGCATTTGCATGCTGTATTCCTAAATATTTTAATACTATGTCAAAAATTATGAAATGGAACAATCCTGCATATTTTTATAGAATTACTAAAAACAAATAATACACACCTGTATGTGCATTTTTAATACTTTGAAATTGTGAAAAGGAACGTTGTCACTCACACAATAAAACTTCACTAGCATGTGCTGCTGTTTTTCTGAAGGATTTGACCTTTTCTAAATTCACGTATGCTGTCAAAACATATTAATTAAAACCAGAACTTTGCGCACATAAATCCACCATCCCCATCACTTCTACAGTCATCACACTGGAGTCACACGCAAAGGCACCTGTTCAGGTCCGACTCCAGCTGTCTGAACGCATGCGCAGATAGTGTACATATGTTTGCGCTTGTCCAGGATGTGAACCACTTTCACTTTACTGATGTCTCTGTTGAAGCGCTGGCCTTGGACAGTTTAGTGAACATGGACTGTTGTTTTTGGACTTTAGTTTTCAGCTCTTTTACCTTCTCTTCACGGAGGCTGATTCCCACTGGAGAATCTCCAGAAAAGTTGTTGTGAACTTTGGTGAAATTCCGCTCCACGTTGCATCTTTTACTGACTTCCAGAACGCGCCACAGATCACACACACACACACACACACACACACACACACACACACACACACACACACTCACTCACTCGTCTTTCACATTTGTCAAACAGAAGTCCGTGCTTCATCGTTGGTGAAAATAACTCCCTGACTATATTTGGCCAACATCGTTGCGGGGCTGAACCCACTACCTGCCTGGCATCTGGCTCATCCTGGGCCCCGCCCCTCTCCAATGACAGGCAGCAAACCAGCGCTAAAGTTTGATTGACAGCTAGTTGACCGTTACATCTCGGGAGGGGGACACTTGTAATTTTGATTGGATGGAAATTTAGACCTGTTCTACCAAATGACAAATCAACTTTGTTTTCTTATATTAGTGACCACTGGCGAACCACTGGTAGATCGCGAGCAACGTGTTGGAGAACCCTGAACTAGTTCTATTTTTAGAACAGACCTGCGGGCGACCTGGTGCCCGCGGGCACCGTGTTGGTGAGCCCTGTTTTAGATGTATCCCTCTTCCAACACACCTGATTCAAATGATAAGCCTATCATCAAGCTCTGCAGAAGCCTGATAACGACCATCAGGTGTACTGGAAGAGGGAAACATCTAAAACATGCAGGATAATGGCTCTCTAGGACCAGGGTTGCTGACCCCTGCCCCGGACATTTCACCAGTTAATCACAGGCATATATATATATATATATATATATATATATATATATATATATATATAAATATATATATATATATATATATATATAGAGAGAGAGAGAGAGACAAACAATCACTCTCACATTCACACCTATGGAGGAGCCAGAGAGCAGACACGAGGAGAACATGCAAACTCCAGGTCCCACCCCCATTGACTAGTGTTGGAATCGAACCCAGGACCTTTTTGCTGTGAGGCATGAGTGCTAACCACTGCACCACCCATCACTAACACCACATTACAATCCATTGTCATGGAGCTACAAGTATTGCAATGGGACATTCATTCATTTCCTGAACCTGCTTTATCCTCAGTGGGGGGTCGCTTGGAGCCTATCCCAGCTACGTACGGGCAAAGGCAGGGTTCACCCTGGACATTTTGCCAGTTCATCGCAGGTTTGACATATAGAGACAATCACTCTCACAGCTATGGATGATTTAGATGGTGGGAGAAAGGAGGAGTACTCGGAGAGACATGCAAACTTCACACAGAAAGGTCCCACCGACTGGTGTTGGAATCGAACCCAGGACCTTCTTGCTGTAAGGCATGAGTGCTGTCCACTGCACCACCGTGTCACATGCAACGGGACACGTTCATGTAAATTGCAAAGTCATGTGAAACTACCGTTTGTTATTGTTGACATGTCTCTCTCTCTCTCTCTCTCTCTCTCTCTCTCTCTCTCTCTCTCTCTCTCTCTCTCTCTCTCTCTCTCTCTCTCTCTCTCTTTTTCATTCATTTTCTGAACCCGCTTTATCCTCACTAGGGTCACGGGGGTCGCTTGGAGCCTATCCCAGCTACATAGGGGCGAAGGCGGGGTACACCCTGGACAAGTTGCCGGTTCATCGCAGGGCTGAACATATAGAGACAAACAATCACTCTCACATTCACACCTATGGGCAATTTAGGTTAACCTATTAGTGTATGTCTTTGGATGGTGGGAGGAAGCCAGAGTACCCAGAGAGAACCCACGCAGACACGGGGAGAACATGCAAACTCCACACAGAAAGGTCCCACCTCCCATTGAGTGGTGTTGGAATTGAACCCAGGACCTTCTTGCTGTGAGGCACGAGTGCTAACCACTGCACAACCGTGTCGCCACACACACACGCACGCACGCACACACACACACACACATAAAAAATAGTTCTGTTTAATGTGTCTTATTGAATGGAAGTTGGAAATAGATGTGTTATGAGGAGAGAACCTGAGACAAACATTTTGAAGAACCCACATTAACAGCTTAATTTCATGAAACATGCATTTTTGACCATTTGGTTGACCTTTGACCTATAATTTGACCTTGACACTACACCTTTTGTAGTGCAAAGCACTCTTAAGACATGACATGTCTCACAAAAAACATTTAAGGGCCCAGCATGAGCATATTGCTACATTGTACTTTATCAAAAGTGAAGAAGTTTTGAAAGTTGCCAAAAACCCCACGTTTTCAGGGTTGAAAACGTAATTTTTGGGGTAGGGGGGGTATTTTGGGCTTGATTATAAATTTTTTCGCATTTTTGTATTCCCAAGATATGAGAGCATTAGAAAATCTGGGCTAAAGTTGAATCTGAAAATTTTCCTGAAATAATCCCCACCCACCTATTTAAAGGAGTAAGTGATGGTTCCAATGAGAAAACGCAAGTATATAGACAATTTTTTTTTTATCGATTCAAATTGATTAATTGATAGTATTTAAGTACTTAATTGGTGACCACCTATCACTCATTGAACCATTACAGCTCACAAGTGTGGTTTAACACTTGAGGGGAACATTATAAAACAGCTGAAATATTAGTGACTGGAGCCCCTGTCTTCTTTTTACTTTGTACGTGTAGAATCAAACTATTTTTGTTCCACATATTAAAAGCAGTCCATATCTGTCCTACAAATAACAAATAGCTTTGCATAGGCACAGCTCAAAAGTTGTCCTCCATCAGACAGACATAAGTACCTGGATTTGAACCTCACTAAATAACTCTCACTATGTGGTTGCAAAATACTTGTCACGCCTCTGTTATTCCACATAATCTGATTGAAAGAAAATCCTGCGACAAAGTGGAGAGTGGATACACACTGTCTGAAATAAATGAAACCCATGTACATGTGGAGCTCTGGTGTTTGTGTGACCTGGGTACAATTTCCTTGGAGAGGGCTTTTATTTGACTTGAGGGTGGGAAAAGTAGAGGCTGCCTTTGTGTTTTCAGATTCAGTTGTCCACTGTGCAGTCAAAGAGGCAGAGCTTCCTATGGTTTTCAGTAATAAACCTACCCTGGAGTTACATCCAAAGCAAAGGGCTGCAAATAGTCAGGACAAAAACAAACTGCTGCATGGAGACCTGCACAAAGGTAAGACCTCACTCTCCAGGATCCTGCAGACCTAGAGAAACTGACAAACATTCAACCTCTGAACCTTCTCCCAGGCTGAGGTAGAAAAAAACAGCTTCCATCTCTTCCGCAGCCTTGTCTCTTCAAAGTCAGTGAAAACTTGGTCTTAGTGGTTTACAACATATTCTCTGGTACAACCCCAAAATTGAGATCAGTTTGGCAAAGGAAAATAAGCAGTGCAATTACAACGCAGCGGCTGGATTATTTATACAAAATAATGAATTTGTTTCTATACATGCCAATCATCATACCCAAAGAAAGTTTATTAATGTGGATTTTTTTTTTTTTCACCAAGACCCAAGTGCCACAGTAGAGCATGCCATGAAAATGTTTGAAACATGAGGAAAGCTTACACCCAGCCCATGTTGACACAAAGTGATTAGTTTATTATAGAAGCCAGTTGCCTGAGTAAATGGGTGTTTGCCTCCATGTTGTAGCGGTAGTGTGGGATAGATGTTGTGACACACTGAATGACGACACATGAACGGAATCTGAGCTAAGGAAGCGGCGTGTGGCCGGAGATGTGCCACACAGGATGGGACTACTATCAACAAGGGGAAATATGGGTGGTGGGATGATGAATGAAGTTGCTCATCATTTCATTTGTGGGTCCGCTACCCCCCCTGCCCCACATGCCTGTCCTCGGCCCATGTGCTTATTGTCACAGTAACCCAAGGCTAGGATGAAAGCCTCCCCTGCTGTGATGGGAGTTTTCTCTTTGAGGCCGTGGAGTCACCTTCTGCTGCTTTCCTCAGGGCCTGTACACAGAGCACAGTGTTTTGGAAAATAACAGGAGTGGGTTACAATACAATCATTTAGGTTTAAATTAGATTGACAGTGTATCAAATAGGAGGAAGCTCAATTTCAGACATATTACTCCCTGACTTGACTTACATAGATCCGGGGCAAGAAGTTCTCGCCAAATATGGACTGAGGTTTCCTGCTTACCTAGAGTCTGTTCTGATTAAGTTACAGGCCACTGCTGTGATTGATGGGTGCATTTAGGTCCTTCTGTGGTAGTCTCCTTTACCCACTTGATTTAATGCAATAACCAGGTCAACACAAGGAGGCTGAAGGTGAATGTATAATATGGAACATTTCCACATTAAAATATAAAAAACAATCAGCCCTATGTTATATTTTGTTAACTTGCCTATTTACAATATGTCAAGTGTTTCAAAATGTTGAAATTCAGAAAAATCAGTGTTATTCAGTGTAACAGCCTCTTTCAAATGGTTTCCTGTCAATGGCTCCATGACTAGTTTTACAGGGTAACAAGGTAAACATTGAAAAACTTAACAGTTATTCAGCAGTATTTCAGCAGCACTGCATATTTTCCATTATTTATTTGACACTGTGTAATCAAACATTCCAATAAATTAAAGAGAAAGTTTATCATATATTTCAGTATTAGTATCAATGTCTATCTGTGAGGTGGAGCCACAGTCAACAAGCTAATATGTGTATTAACAAATAAAGTTTTTATGCAATAGCCAGCTGGGGTTTCCTTTCTCCTCTGGAAAATTAAATACAAATCATTACAGTTCTCAATAGATCGTAGTCTGCATCTTTACTGCCAGATGGTGACATTTGCACTTCACACTTTGTGCAGCACATTGTTGTTCTATCTGGGATGCAATGTGCTATGTAAATAAAACATTTCTGACTTTCTTTTTAGTATTTTTATAGAAAAATTCAATGTAAGTCTTTAGGAGCCAGGCCTCTCTGAAGTCAGCATTTAGTGGACGTCAGTGGTACTATGCTTTAAGATAATTACCCACCCCACCCCCCCAAAGGGAAGGCAAGGGGTATTCTATTTGGTTTGGTTTGTTTCTTTGTTTGCAGCAAAACTATTGGTTGAATTCATACCACACTGGGTACATAGGTTGCCAGTGACCCAGAATAGCTGTGATTGCATTTTGGGAAAAGATGGTCAAAGTTAAATTTTCTTCTGAATGTTTAAAATCTTTTTTCCCCCCATTTTATAAAAAAAAAAAAATAGCTATGCTGACATCAACACATGCATAGACATGATGACATCAGCTGGATCAATGTCAAAATAAACTACAATATTTGCAAAGGGGCAGAGTATGTTGTGCTGGCACCACTTGGTCTGCATTGAATTCAGTTTGGAGCTGTGGTCCTTTTCTGTTTTCTTGGTTATTATGGAGCAACAACCCAGTGATGACTAACAAGTGGTTGCTACTTAAATTTATTTGCAAAATGGATTTTTAGATATTCTAACGTATTTTTATAGAAAACGACAACTCCAAAATATCATCAAGAATATATACAAAGTGCCTTTATCTCATATTTTTTTCGTATACTAGTAAGACATACTTTACTGTGTGAAAGTGTAAGGCCAACATTATGTTTGTTGGTTTAGTGAAGTTCTAATGACCACTCATGCATTTCTCAGTCTCTGTATTATGATCAAATCTGGATATATGAAGTATGTACCAGTGGTGGCTGCTCGCCTTTCAGACAGGGGAAGCTCATTGTCAGCTTGCATTAAAAAAAAAAATTAAAAAAATTGTCAAGTTATTTAAACATGCATTCTGTCCTCCGTTCCTTTTTAAGAAAATGGTCAGTGACCTTATCGTACCAAGTAGCCGTCTTTTCCAGGGACTGGACCAGTGTCCTCTCTGCTTAGATTGCCTTGGCCCAGTGTGTTGTGGGTGTAAGACTTCAGCCTTTTTAAACCAGAGATGCTCCTTTCACTCCGACCTAGCCGATAGTTTGACTGATTTAGCTATCTACAAAACGATATTCAACTCGAACAAGAAATGATTAAATTATGTAACTGAAACAAGAAAACGCTGAAATTATGTTAAATTGAAACAAGGAAGTACAATGAGTGTTTTATTTATAGTGCAAGAAATGAACGCGTAATTTCGTAGTGGTTTCTCTCTTGATTTCACAGCAGAATGTGCGACGGTATTAAACTGAACTGTGTCAGTGAAGGAGTAGATCTCAAAATAGCTGTCAATCAAACGGGGTTCAGCCTTTCGACTGATCCTCCAATCAGCACGTGGGATTCTGGCGTCCAGCCTGGCCGAGCTCCACCCACAGCTCCATTTACCCCCAGAGACGCCCGGCGTCTACGGACAAATACACTGAGCAGAGATCGAATGAGAAAACAGCGCAACGGGAATGGATGAGAAGTGAACAACATCGCGTCCGTTAATTTGTGATAAAGCAGATTCTGAACGAACTCGTCTGGGAGATGAATGTGTTCTAACACATTTGTGGTCAATGAAATGTCAACACAACCGAACATATTTAACCATTTAATTTTCATAATTTTAGGGGAAGCCGGGCTTCCCTTGCAGTCTATGAGAAATCGGGGGGGGGGGGGGGCAGCTACCATAAACCCAAGTGGTAGTATTGAGTGTGACCTCCCTTTGTATGTCTTTTACCCTTTTGCTCAGACAATATGAGATTCATTGCCTTAATTGTCTGATGTTTTATACCAGGTTTCCTTAAAGACATGTCAGATGTTTTTTAACTGTTTGTGTTGCTTCTTGTCTTCTATTGTTTAACCCTGATAAGAGAAGAGACACTTTTCATAGAAAAGTGGAAAAGTTATGACATCCTAAGCCTCTCAGGTTGGTTAAGGTGATGAACTAGACATCCACTGAGGTCTCCCCGTGCTGTTTTGAATCCTGCTGCAGTCGCTTCTGTAAATCAGATACATTGAAAAGCTTCTATGAACCAAAGTGATAGATTTTAGGGTGACCTCCCTTTGCACTTAACATGTCTTTAACCCTTTTGTTCAGACAATATGAAATATATTATATTAATTTTGTGATGTTTTATATCAACACATGTAAGATGTTGTTGTTTGTGTTGCTTCTGATCATGGGGTCAGGGATCAAACTAAATAGAGCCTTAAACCTTTACAACCCATTTAGTTCAGTTTTTTGTGTCTTTTAAGGCTGTGCACATATTTCCTGTATTTTCCTATTTTAATTGAAGAAAAGAGAGTGAGAAGTTAATATTTCTCGCTCTCTGTTTTTGTATGTTTATTTCAACCCTTTAACAACAAGTTAAAGGTGGACTAAGACTTTTGCAAAGTATTGTATAGCCCTATAAAAATTATTTTAAATTAGATTTAATTGGAATTTTAATAAGTTCCATCAGAAGTAAATCCATTTCTAATTGTGTTACCATTAAAATTATGCTAGCTATGTTATGCATGGTTATTTGAACTAAATTGAACAACATGAATATACAGAACTGAACATAATGCAAATAACATACATCACTGTATTTCTGCCTGAGTTTTGCAACATTGATTTTCATGTACAACACTAAGCAACAACATCATTATCAAACTACATCTTCTGTGCATTTAGTGACTCGTCTGACTGAGGCCTACAGCTGGTCACACAGGTCAAAATGAATCCACATAAATGACTCCAACAATGTAAACACAAGGTTCCACATAATCAAAGTGTTTCCACCCGCAGTGACAGAGCCATCAGCTGTGGGCATGATGCTCATTACCTCACAGTCTGTGTGAGCTCACAGGGAAACCTAAGAGAGACCAAAGCTTTGGCCGACTTCAGAGGAAGGAGAGAGCGAGCGAACAGGGGCATTTTACTCTACCTCCCTTTAGAATATAAACAATCAAACTGCAGGACCTAAAAGTGTTTCTGCCTAGAACAACGGAGGTCATCTGGAGTGAAAAGGGTTTGATGTTTATAAAGGCTCAACCCTTAAGACCTGAGGGCACTGAACTTAGGTCCAAGAACTGTGAACAGATGTACTATTTTTCTCACTTTTCTCATTCCGTGCGTTTACATGGCAACTTTTATTCCTAGTTAAATTTGATTAAAGGTTAGATCCTATTTAAGATGCCCATGTAAACACCTTATTCCAGTTGAAAAAGAAAAGTTCGGATTAAATTTAAACCCTATTAAAGTCACTGGTTTAATCCCCTTTTAATTCTGATCTAAATAATTCCTCGGACATGTAAACCCTTTATTCTGTTTGGACTTTATTCCTGCCATTCTGCACATGCTCGTTGTCTTGTCCTGTCATGATGATGCACACATTCTGCGCTGGCGGAAGAATATGCAATGGAGTGTAGTCAACCCAAACCATTCCAGTGGGCTATTCTGATGGGCTCTACCAGCCTCTAAAACCCTGAAGGAATAGTTCACCACTTGTTTTTTTTTTTTTTAATTAATTCACTTGTCATGCACTAATGAGTTCAATAAGTGGGCAAATCAGTTTGCACTGCAGTGCACCGATTGCCTTGTTCTCGCAGCCCTTCCTTTAGCTTAGCTTAGCCTAGTTTAGCATAATCGCTTCATTCCTATGGTCAGACATAGCCAGGCTTTTATAGGTGATTTGTAGTATTTTATGAGTGATTTTGTGAAATTCAGTTCTTCCTAATCATTCATTCAGTCCGCTGGGGTCAATATGATCACAAACTGAGGCTCAAATCATGGCGATGTGACTTACTGCAGTAATAATATCTTGGGAAATAAAAACCAATGCAAAGCTAAAACAGTAAAGCAAAGCTAATTTAGCGCATGCATCCCTTCCAACAAAAAGATTTTCCAACTTCCGTCAACACAATAGTCCCAAGATTGTATGAGTGCAGTAAGTAAAGAAATAATTAGGGAGAATCGGATTTCAGAAAATCACTTACAAACGACAACAAATCACCTTTAAAAAACTGGCTACGTGTGACCATGGAAATGCAGTGACTATGCTAAGCTAAGCTAATAGAAGGGCTGCGAGAACAAGGCAATGTGAGCACTGCAGCGCAAACCCTTTTGCTCACTTATCTACCTCATTAATACCGCATGTAAACCTTTATTCGGGTTTAACATTTCCATGTACACAGAAGAGAAAATATTTTAGTTCCGAATTAATTTCTTCTGGAAAAATACATCGGATTTAAAAAACATCATGTAACCGTACCCAATGTCACTAAGCTGTCCTTATGGTGAACATACTGGAACAGGATCCAGTATGAGGCAAGCAAGATTATAAAACGCAAGGTCCAAAGGCACTGTTGCAGTGGCATGCACCGACATTTAGAGGGGCAGGTCCTCAGCCAACAAAAAAGGGCACCCCTCTCCCGAATCTGACAATCCTGATCTGCAGCGTTTTCATAAATATTGGTCAGCAATAACTTGCCATCACTGTTTATTCAGTATTACACATGTGTTAGCATTCTACAAAACAATGTACTGCTACTGCAATGGCCTTACACTTTTCACACCAAATAACTAGAGAAAAACTAACAAAAAAACATTCCACTTGTAAAGTACAATGAGCATAGGCCTTAAGAGTCCAGGAGCAAAAAAAATGACTAGAGGAGAATTATGAACCACCCAACTGTGTAAAAATCTACAAAGCCAAAACTGAGTCACATAACCATGGCAATCACTAATTTACTGAACAACCTCTATCAACCTGAACAAACCAATATCATATAACCAATCTAGGACTGCACACTGACACAACTGTGCATAAGGACTGACATTTGGCTTGATCCAGGACAGAAGAGAGCTGGTACTCTGGACTGCCTGCTGCAAGTCTCTTTCCCACTGTTTCTTTACTCTTTCGTTTCTTGGAATTTTGCTGCAATTGATGAATAAGAAACATCAAATTGCGCACTACAATGAACATTGTAGACCAGGGGTGTCAAAATCATTTTAGTCCAGGGGCCACATATGCTTAATATGATCTAAAGTGGGCCAGACCAGTAAAATAATATAAATAATAGGATAAGAACTTTTGAGTGAAAAAAGTAAATTCTGTAATGAAAATGTTTACATCTGCAAATTGTACTTGAACATAACATGAACAAATATGAACAACCTGAAAATTTGTGAGTAAAATAAGTGCAATGTTAACAATATTACACCTCAGTTTATCATTTATAAAAGTGAATCACAAGTTAGAGATCGCAGTAGATCTACAAATACACAAAACATTAATTAACAGGGAGAATATTATTAAAATGCCAAATACTTCTCTTAAGACATTTCAGATATTCACATTTTTTGTAAAACACTTGTCTGTAAATGTAAACATTTTTGTGTAATTTTACTTTTTTTACGCTAAAACAAAGAGACAAATTTACAGGTTTCATTATTTATAGGTTATTATGATAGTATTTTACTGGTCTGATCCACTTTAGACTGAAATAACCTAAAATGATTTTAACATCCTTGATTGTTAATATCTTCAGTGTAATTTTTGCATTTCACAAATACATCCCAGGGACTGGATTGAACCCTTTGGCGGGCCGGATTTGGGCCCCGGGCCACATGTTGGACACCTGTGTTGTAGACATACAGATTTTTTTTCATGCTTGTGTAACTTATTATAATGACAAACAACAACTTTGACAATAATCTAATAATCTGAAACTTCACATCCCAATAATTTCCAAAAAAAGGGGATTTGATTTAACTTTAATATTGTGTGTAATACTCCAATCAATGTGAATGTAACATGAAGCCTAGCGTCTGGGTGCTCACCTCTGATCTGCTCCTCTGGTCGACTCCCCAGAAACTACAAACTATACTGCCTCTGTTCAGCCTGACACCACAACAACACGCACTTTTAGACACAGTTTGGATTAATAGGCTATTATAGATTTGTGACTCTGGAAATATACCGGGCACTCACAACTTTTCACGCAAATAAGTAGCAGAGGATTTTTGTTGATTTGCTGGTTGGCCCCTCCGTCTCTCCTCACATTATCAAATGCACTGAATTAGCATCACCGGGCCGTGGGCCATGACCTCTGTGACCTCTCTGCTTGCGACACCTAATCACCCAACACAGGCTAGTATTGGGCTACTGGCTACATTAACCAGCCAAACTTGTGGGGAACGGGACAAAGATTTGCTTAAACAGTTGTAATTTAAAGGCACCGCTGTTCTTACCAGTTTGTCTCTTGCAAAAAGTCGAGGCCATGCGATGTGTGATCAGCAACAGCGGAGCTACTGAGTAGCATGAGTGGAACACAAGCAGAGCAGGAGAGAGGCAGAGACAGGAGGAGGACTGGGGGAAGGACAGGAGGGACTGGGAATCAGGGCTGTGCAGAGAGCTATGAAGGGGCAGGGGCTCAAACTTCCAAAAGGGCACATGAAAACAAATAACCACCAATTACATATGATTTGAAATGTTTAATAAATCATTACACAAAGTATACATTTTTACATTAGTTTGGCAGACAGCTACAATAACAATATGATCAGTTACAGATTGCATAAATCGTCTTGAATAAATAAGCCGTCAAGGTTGGCTAACATTAGTTAGGATATAAAGGATAAATAAATAGGATATAAAAGGATATAAAGTTTGCCGGCAAGCTGTTTTGTCACTAAAATAAATCACTAAGGAATGTAATGTTTGCCAGCTAGGTATGAATTGGGGCTGTTCCACTGACAAACATAATGGTGAAATGCACAGATTACGATGGAGCCCATGTGATGACATGTGAAAAAAAACAAAAACATGTGCATGGCTATGATTTAATTAAGCGTGCGCACAAGATGATAAAACGTATGCACGAATTATTAAATCATGAGCATGAGTTAATGAAACGTGCACAGGATTTGGTTGAAATAAGCTTTCATTTTCTTTAATTGAGTGCTTGCTTTATTTAAAGCTATACCGTATGATGTGGCATTTTTACACTTTTCTTTTGTCATCTTAAAATGCTCCTAATAAGTGTGTGTCAAACTAAAATGTAAAAGAAATCCACCAGGTATTGAAACTCAAAAATGTTTAATTCTCATATATTTCTAATAAAAGTCTGACCAATCATTTTAGTCGGTACGAATAAAATAATTGGCCGAACCTGGCTGAGCCTCCTGTCAATCATCCATTACGGCCGTTCAGCATCCGATCCATTATCGCCGTCTCACATCCGATATGTGTCCCTCTGAATCTGACACTTCACTGGCGCTGCTTCTCCTGTCACTGACCACAGTCTACTGTCTAGGATGTGTTTGGATAGAACTGACATGCACATGTGGAAGGGAAAAAACGGATTTATGAACAGAAACAACAACTGGGGGCACAGACGGGAGTCTGGTGAATGAAGGATGGAGATAAAAGTCCGGAAGTCAGCTGTACTGGACTGAACAGGTCTGCATAAAGCTCAGCTTTTATGACGGTGGGACTCATACAGGTACATGTACATGGTGTCACACAATGTAAGATGATGTAGGATGATAACTGTATGGACTATGAAACTTCAAATGTCCACGGAAAATTCGCGGAGGCCGCGCGTTCACAGTGCGCGCGCCCATCCCCTGGGCACTGCAGTGAAGACCCTGACCCAGTACTGCACAGACCAGGTCTACTGATGGAACAGGAGCCGCGGGCCCACGGCAGGTGGATGATGCATCTGATTACTGAGGGAGGGGTCCGCGGACACGCCAAAACGGACCGGACCTCCACCTCTGCTTCCTCCTCTGTTTTCATCGCGCATCAAATTAGAGGAGGAGAGAGGAGGAGGAGCCTCAGAGCTCAGGCAGCGGGAAGGGGGCGGGGCTTTGGAGGGAGGCGGGTTGTTCATGTTCAAACTTCTACTTAGTGCTGTGAGAAATGCCACATCGGTAGGTATAGCTTTAATTGTAAACAAATCCTGTTCCATTATTTGTGCTTCCCATGTCAGAAATGATCAAGTCACAAAAAAGCAACAAACAAGAAGTTTCATTTCCAGTAATTAATACTGTGCTTGTAGTGAACAGGCAAGTGTTTACCTAGCCTATGATTATAGTATTTTACTAGACAGTGACAGCTAACTGTTTCGAAACCCCTTGATGCAGGGCCACTGCCACCAATGGAGCCGAGCCTGAAAGGCTTCAAGGACAGGGGCATCACTGGGGATTTAGTCGACAAACTAGAAAATTAAAAGGTTGTTGTATAAACATGTTTAGCCTAGCCTACTTTATTCATATAAAACAAAAAAAAATCCCTTGAAGCATCACGCAGTTTTGGCGTAGCTAGGGCTAGCCTACTATTTCATTTTCTGCATATAAAATGCTGTTGGCTATTAACCTCAAGACGGGAGGGTATGTACAGCTACATATTTTACCATGATAAGATCTCCCTTATTATTGGATAAAAGGATGAAAGCAACAAGGTATAGCAAGATAACTGTTGAAGTTTCTACATCCGGCTTTTATCTGATCATATACAGTCCATGGTGCTGAATTCCTGAATATGCGGGGAAACACTGACCCTCACTGTTAAACATAATAAAAACTAGGAGTCATAATATGACATTCTTCTGTTAATAAAACACTTTCCCTTCAGCCCCTGCATTTGAGTCCAGTCATTCACTCGATCTTGACAATTTGTGTACAAAAGTGAACACAAAAATGTAATGTTCTTTTACTGGTTTGTTCACTTTATTGCAAGTTTTACAACAGGAAAAGTCAATAGAAAAGTGGCTTTAACTTTACAAATATATATATTTTTACTTAGCACATTGTTTTGTATTTTATATTTTAACACCTGTAACCCTAGTGAGAAAAAAAAGGGTTCAGATAATGAATGAATTGTATTTTAACAATAAACAGTGTTGTTTTTGGAAAAGTTTTGTGTGTGAATGCTCTCTATTCCATAATTAGTGGACGAACAATGTCTCCCAAAGTAAGATACAATTCAACTGCTTGGTGTGAACAATTTGATAACTGTAATCCTCTCTCATATGTGACAACTGCACAAAAATCAAATACATTGGGGTTGCATGGAACAGAGCTGAGGAATATGCAGTTTTCTTTACAGACAGCCAAGTCTTTCTCATTTAGAGGGACAAGATGGTTGTCAGCCCCCAACAGGTGTGATGCCACACTCGACATCAGGTATGCCAGATGGAACATCTGGATTTGCAGAGGGGTGAATGCAATACGCATTCCAGATGCCCCTGATGCTATTTAGCACAAACAGCAAAGTGTAATAGATACTTCCAAGAAAAGAACTAACAACTGAATGGAGCAAATTATGTGCTGCGTATAGGTATATAGCCTAAGCTGCACTGTCACTACACTGAGGGCCAGATCTACTAAAGGTTTGCGTGTATAAAAACATGTGCAAACTCACTGCACATGCAAAAAAATGTATTAACTGATTTACTAACAGTGTGCACTAAGGGTTGTGTCTTTCAAAGGTGCAAAATAGCGTGTCTGCATCCACTTAGTATGTTTGCCACAATGAATATGCAATTGTTCACATGCAATTGTGCAAGTGCTGTAAGAAAAAAAAAAAGTAAATATATTAATTTACCACACGCAAAATGATTTATCAAACCCAAAAGCAATTTTGCTCACAGAAACTGCCTCTATATTTAACATATCTCAAAGGAAGGTACAAACGTATGCGTAATTGTGCACACATATGGAAGTGGTTATTGTTGCAAAAAGGAGAGATCAAAATGATGAAACAAGATGCAGAGAACACATTTTTCACCCTTGTGAACATTTTTGGAATGATTCTTTTCCACTTCATCTGACGATTGTGATTAAAAATACCCACCGACATTAGGCTACAGTGTGACAAAATTATGAGCGCCTGACAGTCAATCCAACAACCCCCACCACCACCTCTAAGATGAAAAATAAATGAATGAATGAGTCATACAATACCTTCTATGACTAAACTCCTCCAACTTTACATTTCCTTGCATCCGGATCATTTAAGCGCACTGTTACCAAGTTTACTTCACTGTTATGCAAATTAGTACATGCAAATTGGGACTTTCGTTGATGTGGTCCTGAGAGTGTTTATGCAAGTCTTTTATGCATTGTACAAGAAAGAGCTAGTGGCATAGGATGGCAAAAAGTTGTGGTTATTAAATGTATCAATCTATTTAAAAGAGTGTAGTTACATTCCCCACCTGAACAGTTCCCATGAAACACACCTGGATCACTGCTTTTTCCAGGTAGTCACCCATGAACCTCATGCTTGAGCTCGCCAAACATCTGGGTGTAGTGCTCAATTCCATCTTTCCTCATCATGCCCCCCCAGCTCTCTATTCTTCGATTCGCACCACTCCTCCCTGTCAAAAAGCTTGACTGGCCCACTCTACTATCTCTGTTATTTTGCGGCGGTACACTTGCATATCCTGAAGGACAACATTCTCCGTCCCCATGTGTGTTGGCATAAGTGTCAGAACTCAATGGACTCTGCGTAATGACCTCCAACCACACGTGGTTCACTATTACTGTGGGCAGCTCTGAGCCATATAACTTTACAGCTGAAACCACCTATTCAGCTGTTAATGCCAGTTTCATATAAGTTCAATTTGTCATAAGAATCTACGTGCTGTATTAAGTTTGGTCCACAAGAAAAGTATAGGCTCCTTTGAAGGCATCGCCAGCGGTGATATTGGGAGCCCTCAGGGTCAAGTTCACTCAGGATGATGTGCACATCCTCTCTCCTGATACGCAAACCGTTATGTATGCATTTCTTGTGCATCCAACAATACCCTTGGAATTTAATGGGGCCTTGGAGTTGGTCCAAAATTAAATCAATAATTAAACACAAATCCTCATAATTACGACAGCGGAGACCATTTGCTCTAAGCTCTCTTTTTAATGTTGCTAGACTGATCACTATCCCATGTTGGGTGGCTAGAGTTGCCAGCATTTATTTTTGCACCATGCCTAATCCATGGTAAACTCTTAGGAGATCCATGTTTAAAGATTCATAGATCTAGATGTTCTTCTGTCTGATAAGGGACGCACGACAGCACCCAACTGAATATAACATGGGCACGTTTTATAAATTGTACTCATGGTTTTCTAGTATATCGTGAGCACAATTTTCAAAAATGTGCACACATTATGTTAGTTGTGACCATGTTTAAGTAAATTGTACCCACAATTTCCTATGATATTGTGTGCACTGTGTGTCCAACTTTTAATCTAACATACTGATAAATATAACTTGAAGCAATAATCATATTCTTTGTTTAGGTTCACTATGATGTTGTCAGGTATTTTCTTACCTGAGAACCATGAGAAAAAGTTACCAAAGGTTAGCAAATTGATACTACGCAGTGCTCATAGACCCTCGGGGTGAAGTCTGAAGAAAGGGGTTTAGACTTTGAATTGTGTATTTTCAAAATATAGCTTACTCAAATCATTTTTCCAGGCTCTCCTACCCACCCTTTAAAAGTGTATTATTATCTTCATTCATTCATTTTCTGAACCCGCTTTATCCTCACTAGGGTCACGGGGGTCACTTGGAGCCTATCCCAGCTACATAGGGGCGAAGGCGGGGTACACCCTGGACAAGTCGCCAGTTCATCGCAGGGCTGAACATATAGAGACAAACAATCACTCTCACATTCACACCTACGGGCAATTTAGATTAACCAATTAACCTATTGCATGTTTTAGTGCATGTCTTTGGATGGTGGGAGGAAGCCGGAGTACCCAGAGAGAACCTACGCAGACACGGGGAGAACATGCAAACTCCACACAGAAAGGTCCCACCCCCCGTCGACTGGTGTTGGAACTGAACCCAGGACCTTCTTGCTGTGAGGCACGAGTGCTAACCACTGCACCACCGTGTCGCCCTTATTATTATGTTGACCTTTGTTAATAAACTCTTGCATGTACAAAAGGAACCAATGAGAAAACATCTGTATTTCTGGTGCTTCCACCAGAATTGAAAAAGAAGGTGCATTATTTAGAAGTCTATGTTAAATAAACACATTTCAGTCAGAGTATTCCAACCCTCAAACAGCGCAGAGTAACAGGGCGGAAAGTATCGCATTTCTGACTCATTTACAAACCAACTTGACTAAAAGCGTAAGACTCAAGCTGCTGTTTCAAATTGGCCCCATTTCCTGACAACTAGAATGTTATCCAAGCATTATGCTGATAAATCAAATCAAATTTTTTTTATATAGCACCAAATCATAACAAAAGTTATCTCATGACACTTTACATATAGAGTTGATCAAAACCAGGCTCTAAGCCAAGTTACAGAAACTCAACAGAATCCTCCAGGAGCAAACACTTGTGACTGGTGACAGTGGCGAGGAAAAACTTCCCTTTAACTGGCAGAAACCTCGAGCAGACCAAGACTCCTGGAGGATGGCTGTCTGCTTTGACCAGTTGGGGTTAAAGAGAGAGGGTAAAGGAAGAGAAAAAGAGAGAGCGATAGAGATAGAGAGAGACTGGGGGAGAGGGGGAGAAGGAGGAAGTAGGGGAGACACATGGATGCAGTTGATGCACAGATAACTGAACTAGAACATCTATGGAACTATATAATAAACAGTGTCATAATTATATGGATAAGTGAGTGATGACGATGAAGGCAGAAGAGAGGCAGGACCACAGCAGCAGGTCCAGAGATGATCCTGGGAAAACCTGTGATGATCCTGGGAAAACCTGTGAGGCGAAAAAGCACAGAGACTCCAGGGAAGAAGTCAAGTCAGTAACATGTATTCACCAGGGCATAAATAGAAGATAAAATTAGGAGAGAAAAAGTCAGGGAGAAAGAGGGGCAGAGAGGAGGTCAGAGAGGAGGAGGAGCAGAGAAGAGCTCAATGTATCCAGATGAGTCTCCCAGCAGCCTAAGCCTGTAGCAGCATAATTAAGAGCAGCCTGAGCTGCCCTAACTATAGGATTCATCAAAAGGAATGTTTTTTACTTACTCTTAAACATAGAGAGGGTGTCTGCCTCCTGGACCGAGGCAGGGAGGTGGTTCTACAATCGTGGAGCTTGATAGCTGAAGGCTCTGGCCCCCGTCCTACTTTTGGAGATTCTAGGGACCACCAGTAAGCCTGCATGTTGAGAGTGTAGTGCTCTAGATGGATTGTATGGAACTAAAAGCTCTTTCAGATAAGTAGGTGCCTGGCCATGAAGGGCTTTGTAAGTGAGGAGGAGTATTTTGAAGTCTATCCTACCTTTTACAGGGAGCCAGTGCAGAGAAGCCAACACAGGTGAAATATGGTCTCTGATACTGGTTCTAGTCAGTACACGGGCAGCAGCATTTTGGATTAGCTGAAGGGTCTTTAAGGACTTTTTGGGACAGCCTGAGAGAAGTAAGTTACAATAATCTAGTCTGGATGTAATAAAAACACTGACTAAATTTTCTGCATCATTCTGTGTTAAAATATGTCTAATTTTAGTAATATTACGCAGATGAAAGAAAGCAGTTCTAGAAATCTGTTTTATGTGAGAGTTAAACGATAGATCCTGATTGAAAATAATGCCTTGATTCCTCACAGTGGTTTTGGTCTCCATGGTAACACCATCCACGGTGACCACTTTGCTGGACACTGCATCCCTAACAGTTTTTGGGCCAAACACAATGACTTCAGTTTTGTTTGAGTTTAACAGCAGAAAGTTGTTGGTCATCCAATCTTTAATATCTTTAATGCACTCCTGCAGTTTGGCTAGCTGATTGGCTTAATCAGGTTTAATGGATAAATATAATTGGGTATCATCAGCGCAGCAATGAAAGTTGATGGAATGTTTTCTCATTAAGTTACCTAAAGGAAGCATGTATAGGATAAACAGTATTGGTCCAAGAACCGAGCCTTGAGGTACACCATAACTAACTGTAGTGCACTGAGAGGATTCATTATTAATGTTAACAAAGTGAGAACGATCTGTTAGATAGGATTTGAACCACATTAATGCCGATCCTTTGATACCAATTGATTGTTCCAAACGTTGCAGAAGGATGTGATGGTCGACAGTGTCAAAAGCCACACTAAGGTCTAATAAAACCAGTATAGAAACAAGACCCTTATCTGAAACAGTGAGAAGGTCATTGGTAACTTTGACCAGTGCCGTTTCTGTACTATGATGTTCCCTAAAACCTGACTGGAAATTCTCAAATAAACTGTTGGCTTGAAGGAAATCACATAACTGATTGGCTACTATTTTCTCCAGAATCTTGGATATGAATGGAAGGTTTGATATGGATCTATAGTTAAAACTGCTAAAGCTAAAACTGCAGGGTTGAGGCTGGGTTTTTTAAGAAGAGGTTTGATTACAGCTACTTTAAAGGAGTCTTACACTCTTTGTTGGTGTCTGTCACTGCCTGCGGGAGATCCTCAGCTTCTTGCAGTGTTGTAAAAAGGTGAGTCTTGCCTCCATACTAGATCCTGAGCTTGCACGGGTTGTACTGAAACCCCCGGAATGCATTAATGTCAATAAAACACTTTATCACAGGTTGAAATCCTTTCCGGGCATGTACCATTTCTGCTGACAGGTCTTGTGTAAAAGTGATTTTCAGCCCGTCATGTTTGATCTCCTTCTTTCTGCCCTCCTGGTAGACAAACTCCTTCTCTTGAAACAGTAAGAACCGGACCAATACCGCTCTGTTTTGGTTCAGTCTCCCAGGTGCCAATGTACGGTGAACTCGTTCTAGTGTAAATGTCTTTTCAGGCGGCAGCCCCAGCCATGTTGATAACATTTCCTTTATCAAGTCAATGAGTGGCTGTGTTCCTTCTGCTCCTTCACGTATTCCAAGGATCCGTAAGTTCTTTCTCCTTCCCCGGTTCTCTGGGTCTTCAGTTTTTGCCTCCAGAAGGGAGATTCATTTGATAGCTGATCTCAGGGCTGTTTCGGTTTCCCCTTGCGCCATTTCTGTCTCATCAATGCGGGCTTCAGCCTGGTTGATGCGAGCTGTATTATTTGTGACGTCTTGTTTTTAACAGCGTCTTTCAGTGCTGTAAGAGTGTTTGTCATATTCACCAGTTTCTGGTCAACAACATCGAATCTTGTTCCAAACTCTGACCGTAGCGCCTTAAGTTCGCGCAGCACGTCTTCAGTGCTAGCCATATTACCACTAGCTGTATTAGCATCTACGCTAGTTGGAGAGCTCGGCTGGACTGTGTCAGTACCCGTCTTTCTTCCATGAGTAAAAAGTTCACACTGCTTTCCACCTAGTTGTTTTGGCATGTCCTCGTCACCTGCTTTTTATAAGATATTGGCAGTTTATAAGGGAAATTAAGAAAGTTCAAACACGGTATCGGAGCTCCACCACTATGCTGCCATCTTGGTCACGAGCCTCCCCGGAAGACCCAGCCATGTGTATGTTACCGGCACCAGGTCTAGGGGAATCTGGACCGGCAACAAAGGTTGCACAGGCAAGGGTGCACCGTGCAGCCAACAAATGAAAAGGTGTGAACTGTGGATCAACGAGAGGGGACAACAAGTTAGTGCTTCGCTTCATTCACCGCTCATTTAATACTGAGCTGTGCATAATTCAGTTACATTTCCATAATGTTAGCTATCTAAAAGCTTCTTGGTTTAATGTTCATCATCCACATTTATACAAAAGTATATTATACAAACAAAATCAATGCAAAAATCCAATTAGCAAGAAACCATATCAAACCCAAAGTAAATTACATGTACAGGGGTTGGACAAAATAATGGAAACACCTTCACCTCAAGATGATAATGCCCCAATCCATACAGCTAGAACTGTTAAGGAATGGCATGAGGAACATTCTAATGAAGTTGAGCATCTCGTATGACCGGCACAGTCCCCAGACCTCAACATTATTGAGCATTTATGGTCAGTTTTACAGATTCAAGTAAGACGTCGATTTCCACCACCATCGTCTCTAAAAGAGTTGGAGGGTATTCTAACTGAAGAATGGCTTAAAATTCCTATGGAAACAATTCACAAGTTGTATGAATCAATACCTCGGAGAATTGAGGCTGTAATTGCCGCAAAAGGCGGACCTACACCATATTAAATTATATTTTGTTGATTTTTTAAGGTGTTTCCATTATTTTGTCCAACCCCTGTACATGAGCTCAAAATAATTTAAATTACATTCCACATAAACAAGAATTGACTAAATTATAACATGAAACTGTACAGAAACAATACCACTCAAAACGCACATCCACTGAACTCAAATACTCACATTCACTCACACTTCAACAAACACAATACAACAACACTCGTACATGATGATGACAAAATCCCCCCCCAAACGTCCACCCATGTTACCCCCAGGTAATATCTGCAAATTACTATAACAAAAACACTTCGGCCAACAGCAACCCGCGAAGGCAATCGCACAAGATGGCGGTCACGACCGGGACACATACTGACAAAAACACCCTCTGCACTCAAAATGCATCCCAAAACCCCATCCAAACTCCACTGAACAGGCCATGAAACATCAACACCACATATTCAATGACACTAATCATAAAAAAACAAGTTTAACCATACCTGTGGATCAGCGAGAGAGGACAACAAGTCAGTGCTTAGCTTCATTCACCGCTCATTTAATACTGAGCTGCGCATGAGCGCAACACAGACCTGAAGTCTCCCTCGCAAATCCACAGTGGGACTACAGCGCCATCTACTGACGCACTCCAGTACTGACCCAATGTCAAAACTGTGATTCTACCTGGACCATTTTAAATGGTCAACAAAAAAAAGATTGGGGGTGTCTGTTTCAATAACAAAAAATTTATATACATGTAGCATTTGCCACCTACTACATGTTTTAGTCTCAAACCCAGAATGCTTATTTCTAAGCATTTTTTCCGTAAAACAAAGTACTGAAGTCCAAATTTCATGGTAGTCTTCAGGAACCCTTGAGACATTTCAGCAGTGGTATAAAAGTAAACTAAACCTTTCAACTAGATTTCCCAGATTAGATTCTGAATCACGTCCAAAAATTTGTAGGCATTTAAAGGTTTGCATAACTTTGCAGTTCAGTGCTGTTGGTGAAATGTTTTTGATTGTGCTTTATTTTAGATGTTAAAGGAAACTGACACCTTCAGATGCCTCAGACCTGCTAACCAGATGTGCATGTGGGTATTCCTTTATGTTTGCCTGCCTGCAGTCTCCCTGTGAGTGAGAATAATGAGAGAGGGGTGTTATGGAATCTACAGTACTGCGTTAGCTATTTTGTCTACACCTCAGCACCAGTGTGGCTCATGTTATGAGCCTGCTGGGCTGCAGCTTGTCTTACTTAATGCAGAGCAGTGCCTACTATATTTTTTCCCTTCCCTGTCTTATTTACATCACTGTGCCCAGAATGAGCTTGTAATATAAGGCTGACACCCCCTATGTTCCACCTCGCTGCTGTTTTGTGCCCTCCTAGGGCTGAGAACAGATATTGTAACAGCAGTGTGAAGGTGTAGGCCAGTGTGACAAACAGCCGTGTGTCACTTAAGTACTAAATACAGACACCTGTGTTCACTTAAGCACTTTAACTTGCACATGTAGTTTACAGCACAGCACTTTAAACATATTTGCACAAACAGTAATTGCACGCAATTGGTTTTTTAAAGTAGTTTATTGATTTTATTGTCTTTCCTTTTCAGTTTTTACATCCAGTGGTGCTTGTATTTTAATTGATTGATGATTGCTTGGCCCTGGAGAAAAGGAGACACAAATTAGACACAAAGATAAAGTGCAATGTAAATGTGCAGTATTTAAGTTTGGTTTGTTTAGTGTCTGTGTGAGTGGATTTTAAAGTGTTTTAGTGAATGGTGTTTTAGTGTTTGTACTTACCCTGTCCTTGTGTCCAGGTCCGTCAGCAAAAAGAGTCCCAGCGTGGACAACAGCCCTTAAGAAGGTTCCGGCCTGGACCAAGCCAGGGAAATGTGTGGGGGAGTCTGGAGATGTATTTTATTGGTTTATGGGTTTTTATGTAACTTTGGTGTTTAGATTTAGAGTTTTAGATATTTAGCTTGGGTTTTAGATAGGTTATGGTTGTGGGTTTTAGTTATGGAGGTTTTAGATTAGTTTTAGCAATTTATGTTGAGTTGTAATTTCCCTATGGAGTTGTAGTGGTTTTAGCCAGTTAAGTTGAACAATATAAAAGGCGCCCATTTCATCAGTTGTGGTTCGACTGCTGGAGAAGATACTGCTGCTCCAACCTCCACATGCACTTGCACTTTTTTTGGCATTTGCACTTTTTTTAGCCTTTGCACTTTCAGCACTTGCACTTTGTGTGAGATAAATATTATTGAAAATATTTAAAAAAAGATTGTGGACCACACCATCTCCTGCCTCTGCCTCGCCTCCTTCTCATTTCACGGACCTCCACCCGCTAAACGGCCAGCCAACGTCACATTTGGTGTCAGAAGTGTGTCCTCGCTGCTGTGAAAGGGAAGATGATGACCAGAGGTGGACGAAGGACCCCAGAAGAGCCAGATGATGGGAGAGTGTTAGCCGAACCCCAGGGGGCAAAGGCAAGTAGTCCGATGGACAAAATGGAGGAACTGGCTGCCATGATGAGGTCGCTAATGGATTCCCAGGCTGCAAGGGACAAAATGGTGGACAAAGAGAGGTCCCTGCAGGAGGAGCGCTGGAAAGGTATGGAAGACAAAGTCCAGCAGATCCAGCAGCAGGTGACAAAAATGCAGTCAGAGCAATTCTGCGCATCAAGCGGACAGGTTAATTGAACCTGAGCCACCATGTCGGGATGATGACCAGTACTCTGAGCCGGAGTATCACTACAGGCCCCAGAGGGAACCCAAGCTACCTCCGTTGGCCCCAGATGACGACATTGAGCACTTCCTCACTACTTTTGAGAGAATGGCCCAGCTGTGTCGGTGGCCAGGGGGTGAGTGGGCTGTTCGCTTGGTCCCCCTACTTACAGGCAAAGCCCGGAGTGCCTATGTGCAAATGGACATTGAAGTCTCGGATGACTACGACAAGGTCAAAGAAGCCATCCTAGCAAAGTACGAGATCACTGATGAAACTTACCGTCGTCGCTTCCGATCCCTGAGGATTGAGCCTGATGAGACGCCACGGGAGCTGTATGTTCGCCTGAAGGACCTTCTCATGAGATGGATCCAGCCAGAAAAATCCACGGTGAGGGAAATCTGTGAGAAGCTGATCTATGGAGCAGTTTCTGCGGATGGTCAGCCCAGAGCTGGAGGGTCTGGATCCGGGAGCATGACCCCAACACCGCTGAAGAAGCAGCCCGCCTGGCCGAGGCCTTCACACTCTGCTCGGAGGGGGACCAGAGCTGACTACTTCGGCCGGGACCTCGCCAAGCCCTGCCAAGTAAGTCCTTTGGGGGTGATAAGGGGTGTGGTCCAGGGTCAGGGTAACAGCAGTAATAGGCCATCTTCATTCCACCGCCAGTCTTGCCCAGCTAAGAAGCCCTCTAGAGCAGCAACACAAGAGGTTAGGTGCTATAATTGTAATGAACTGGGTCATACCCGGCACTTTTGCCCAGCTTTAAAAACCAAGCACTCATTACTTTGTTCTGTACCTAGGCCAGCGACAGTACAGACAGGTCAGAGGTTAGGGCCTATACGCCAGTGCTTGTTAATGGCCATCGTGTGGAGGCACTGTTAGACTCAGGCTGTTTTCAGACTCTAGTTTTGTCTAGTCTTGTTCCACCTGAGCGTCAGTCCACAGACAAAACCCTTTTAATCTGCATTCATGGAGATGAGCATTCCTACCCTACAGCTGAAATTTATTTGACTGTTGGAGGACAAACTTACTTGGTCACTGTTGCATTAGCCAAAAACTTGCCTTATCCAGTCATTCTTGGGAATGACATTCCCCACTTTCTGATCTATTGTCCAGTCTGGCAGTAGCAAGAGTGAGGTGTCAGAACCCACTGTAGTGTCCTCCCCGGTTATTGAGTCCAGTTCTAATCCTGTAAAACAATGTAATATACTTACCAGAGCCCAGATTGCTAGGGGAGTGTTGGAGGAGCTGCCTTTTTGTGATGAGGAGCTAGAGGCTCAGCCAGGCAAGACGAGGAAGTCTAAGGCCCAAAAGAGAAGGGACAAGTTTGCGGGCACACAAAAAGGGAAAGAGGAGCTCTCCAAACCCCTTAGTCCGGTTGACTACTGCATCCCTTCAGATATTGGGGCTCTGCAGAAACAGGACCTTACACTGAAACCCTGGTTTGATAAGGTGTCAGAAAAGCAGGGAGTCAGTAAAGTTAGCTGCTTGGAGGAAGCCAGCTATGTCATTAAAAATGGTCTTCTCTATCAAATTAAAGACAAAAATGTAGCCCTGGCCTTACCAGAGAAGTTCAGAGTGCAAGTAATGGAGCTTGGTCACTCTATTCCCTGGGCGGGCCATATGGCATTTCAAAAGACTTTGAGAAGGATTGGCAGCAGATTTGTTTGGCCGGGCATGTATTCTGAGGTCTCTAAATTTTGTAGTTCCTGTAAAACATGCCAGTTAACATCAGGAAAGAGAGTAGCTCAGGCCCAGTTGCAGCCTTTACCAATTATTGGCACCCCCTTCGACAGAATTGGTATGGACATTGTTGGCCCCTTAGAGAGAAGCTCAACAGGCAACCGTTACATTCTGGTAATTTGTGATTATGCTACACGCTACCCTGAAGCCTTCCCACTCAGGTCCATCAAGGCTAAGCAAATTGCTAACTGTCTGCTTCAGCTCTTTTCTAGGGTAGGGGTAGCCAAGGAAATACTGACGGATTGTGGTACAAATTTTCTGTCTAAACTCCTCCAGCAAGTGTATCAGCTGTTAGGGGTAAAGGGAATTAGGACCACCCCTTATCACCCTCAAACGGACGGGTTGGTGGAGCGTTACAACCAGACACTAAAGAGTATGTTGCGCAAGTTTGTCTCCTCTACAGGAAAGGACTGGGACCAGTGGCTCCCCTACCTGCTTTTCGCATATAGGGAGGTCCCGCAGTCATCAACCGGCTTTTCACCCTTCGAACTGTTATATGGACGCCAGGTGAGAGGGCCTCTGGATCTGCTGAAGGACCACTGGGAGTGCACTGAGTCAGAGGGAGACAACATTGTGGCATATGTCCTGAAAATGAGGGAGAAGCTTGAAGCGATGGCAGCCCTGGCACAGGAAAACCTTAAGGCAGCACAGAGACAACAGAAAACCTGGTATGACCAGAAGGCAAAGGACAGAGTCTTCACCCCAGGCCAGAAAGTACTTTTACTATTACCTACCAGTGATGATAAGCTGCTTGCTAGATGGCATGGGCCATATGAAATCACCAGGCAAACTGGTAATGTCACTTATGAACTGTACATGCCTGAAAGACAGAAAAAACACCAGGTTTTCCATGTAAATCTGTTGAAGGAGTTTCATACCCACCCCGAGCCTTTACAGCAGTTATTGGTGCGAGCTGTAAAGGATGAGGAGGTGTCTGAACAGTTTTTCCCCACCTCTGCCACAGAGTCTGCTGCCATTGACCTGTCTCATCTCTCTCTCCCTCAGCAGGAGGAAATAAACCCTCTATTAGATCCAGATCTGTTTCAGGAGACCCCCGGCTTCACCTCACTGGTACAGCACAAGATCCGGCTCAAGAAGGATGCTCCAGTGAGACAGAGGAGCTACCGGATCCCTGAGCGGTTGGTACCAGTGCTGCAAAAAGAAATTAAATTGATGTTAGAGCTTGGAATTATTGAGGTCTCTAACAGTGAGTGGTGTAGCCCTGTTTGTTCTCGTCCCCAAAAAGGACGGTTCTCTACGCTTTGCATTGATTTCAGATACCTGAATGCATTGTCGAACTTTGACCCTTACCCGATGCCCCGCATTGATGACCTGTTGGAGCGAGTTGGGAGTGCAGCCTACATCACCACACTGGATCTCTCCAGAGGCTATTGGCAGCTGGCATTGGCCCCGGAGGCAAGGGAACTGACTGCCTTCCGAACACCTTTTGGCCTTTACCAGTTCAGGGTGATGCCGTTTGGCCTGCAGGGGGCCCCAGCCACTTTTCAGAGACTTATGGACAATGTGCTGAGGGATGTCTCTGAGTACTCTGCGGCCTATCTGGATGATGTGGTGGTATACAGTCGGTCCTGGGAGGAACATCTCCACCACCTCCAGGAGGTGCTGCAGAGGATCCGTGCTGCAGGACTCACCATCAATCCTCACAAGTGTGCTCTTGCCCGCAGGGAAGTCGAGTACCTGGGTTACACCATCGGCTTCGGCAGGATCAAGCCTCAGGTGGACAAGATGGAAGCAATCAGCGCGTTTCCTTTCCCACCACTAAGCGGAAGGTCAGGGGATTCATCGGCCTGTGTCGGGTGGTACAGGAAGTTCATTCCCCAGTTCGCCGAGAGAACCGCTGTCCTGAATGACCTGACAAAGAACTCAGCCCCTAGCAAAGTTCGCTGGACAGATGAGTGTGACAAGGCCTTCAGAGACCTGAAGGAGGCCATTTGCAGTCATCCTGTCCTCCACAGCCCTGACTTTGACCGGTCCTTCATCCTGCAGACTGATGCTTCTGGGGTGGGACTGGGAGCAGTCCTCCTCCAGGAGAAGGATGGAGAAAGAAGACCAGTCGTGTTCCTCAGTCGTCGCTTGTTGGACCGGGAGACAAGATATCCAACAGTGGAGAAGGAGTGTCTTGCGATGAAGTGGGCCATTGATTCACTGAGATACTACCTGCTCGGGCGTCCCTTCATCCTCGAGACTGATCATCGGGCACTCCAGTGGCTGCACCGCATGAGGGATGCTAACACCCGCATCGCAGGATGGTACCTCGCCCTGCAGCCCTACAACTTCACTGTGCAGTACCGGCCTGGGAAGACCAACATTGTGGCAGACTGTCTGTCCCGTGTGGAAGAAGACTGAGGCTTCGCCTTCCTGAGAAGGGGGGGGAAATGTGACAAACAGCCGTGTGTCACTTAAGTACTAAATACAGACACCTGTGTTCACTTAAGCACTTTAACTTGCACATGTAGTTTACAGCACAGCACTTTAAACATATTTGCACAAACAGTAATTGCACGCAATTGGTTTTTTAAAGTAGTTTATTGATTTTATTGTCTTTCCTTTTCAGTTTTTACATCCAGTGGTGCTTGTATTTTAATTGATTGATGATTGCTTGGCCCTGGAGAAAAGGAGACACAAATTAGACACAAAGATAAAGTGCAATGTAAATGTGCAGTATTTAAGTTTGGTTTGTTTAGTGTCTGTGTGAGTGGATTTTAAAGTGTTTTAGTGAATGGTGTTTTAGTGTTTGTACTTACCCTGTCCTTGTGTCCAGGTCCGTCAGCAAAAAGAGTCCCAGTGTGGACAACAGCCCTTAAGAAGGTTCCGGCCTGGACCAAGCCAGGGAAATGTGTGGGGAGTCTGGAGATTGATTCTATTGGTTTATGGGTTTTATGTAACTTTGGTGTTTAGATTTAGAGTTTTAGATATTTAGCTTGGGTTTAGATAGGTTAGGGTTGTGGGTTTTAGTTATGGAGGTTTTAGATTAGTTTTAGCAATTTATGTTGAGTTGTAATTTCCCTATGGGTTGTAGTGGTTTTAGCCAGTTAAGTTGAACAATATAAAAGGCGCCCATTTCATCAGTTGTGGTTCGACTGCTGGAGAAGATACTGCTGCTCCAACCTCCACATGCACTTGCACTTTTTTTGGCATTTGCACTTTTTTTAGCCTTTGCACTTTCAGCACTTGCACTTTGTGTGAGATAAATATTATTGAAAATATTAAAAAAAAAAGATTGTGGACCACACCATCTCCTGCCTCTGCCTCGCCTCCTTCTCATTTCACGGACCTCCACCCGCTAAACGGCCAGCCAACGTCACAGCCAGTTCTGGTTCTGCCATCTATTCCCACTTCCACTGTGTGGAGGTCAAGGCACACTAGCTTCTGTCGTCAAAATGAGGCAGATTTAAGGACTAAAACTTCAAAAAGGGCTTTTTTTTTCTGTCCCTGGTCTCGGTCCATTTCCCTTCACTGGAGTTCACACTTTAAATAGTGGTTTGAAATTCAGATCAAGATGGCTTTTATATCTGGTCAACAAACGTGAAGCTGTAACCAAGCAAGAGGAAGCAACAAAATGATTCCGCCCTCCAAGACCACCTCACTCCAGAGGGTGACACAGAAGTGGATTTGTACTGCATTCTACTCCTATAATAATACCCCTGTTTCATCCCAGTCCTATGACAGAATTAAAAAAAAAAAAAAAAAAAATCTTCTAGGTCTATGGTGTTCAGTTTTCTTAGGAGTAGCCTTTATTGTTGAGTGTTTTCTGGCATCTGTGACACCTTAAAGTACTGTGTAAAAGTCCTAGAACAACATTATGTTTGTTGCTTTTGTAAAGCTCTAATGAACACACATGTGCATTTCTCAGTCACTGTATTAAGGTACAAGCTGGATATATGTGAAGTATGTTCAGCAAGAAAAACAAAAGTTTCAGGGACTGTGACCTCCCTTTGGATTTAACATATGTTTAACCCTTTAGTTCAGACAACATGAGATTTATTGCATTCATTTTCTGATGTTTCATACCAGGTTTCATTCAACACATGTAAGATGTTTCTACTGTTCGTGCAGCTTCTTATTGTAGGGTCCAAGCTCACACGAAACTTAACGTTAATCTTTAGAACCCATTTAGTTCAGTTTGTTATGTGTCTTTTAAGGCTGTGCACATATTTCTAGTATTTCTTTTTGTATCTAAAGAAAAGAGAGAAAAAAAAAGAATCATTATTCCTGTCTTATCCAAATCCTGTGATAACTGAGTTGCAGGGGCGTATCAAGCATTTGAAAAGTGTGGGGGATGAGCTTTTGCCTACCCTATTATGATCATGGGTTAGTCTTAGGGCTATTCTTTCTTCTCAATGACTGTACATTCTCATTGAAATACCCACATATACAGTAGCAATTACAACTTAAATGTTAAGGTTTCAATTTTCTGTTTAGCATCCCATAATCCAATGTAAACCATGCAATCAAAGCAACAATCCAGATTCATCAAAACCAGAGGCCTATTTAATTACTTACCACATTTAGCTGTGCATCAGCATTGTAATTATCCTTTAAAAGTACACTGACTGATCATCAGTAATCCTTAACCAATGTGTAATATTCTGGTAGTAACCACCCACTGTCAGTCACTGTGAACAAGTATCCATCCATCCATCCATCCATCCATTATCTTCCGCTTATCCGGGGCCTGGTCACGGGGGTAACAGTCTAAGCAGGGATGCCCAGACCTCCCTCTCCCAGAGCACCTCCTCCAGCTCTTCCGGGGGACCCCGAGGCGTTCCCAGGCCAGCCGAGAGACATAGTCTCTCCAACGTGTCCTGGTCTTCCCCGAGGTCTCCTCCCGGTGGGACATGCCCGGAAACCACCTCCCCAGGGAGGCGTCTAGGAGGCATCCGAAACAGGATTCCCGAGCCACCTCAGCTGGCCCCTCTCGATGCGGAGGAGCAGCGGCTCTACTCCGAGCTCCTCCCTGGTGACTGAGCTCCTCACCCTAACCCTAAGGGTGCGCCCAGCCACCCTGCGGAGGAAACTCATTTCGACCGCTTGTATCCGGGATCTTGTCCTTTCGTCATGACCCAAAGCTCATGACCATAGGTGAGGGTAGGAACGTAGATTGACCGGTAATCGAGAGCTTCGCCTCTCGGCTCAGCTCCTTCTTCACCACAACTGACTGATACAACGACTGCATCACTGCAGATGGTGCTTGCACCGATCCGTCTGTCAATCTCACGCTCCATCCTTCCCTCACTCATGAACAAGACCCCAAGATACTTAAACTCCTCCACTTGGGGCAAAAGACTCCCCACCGATCCGGAGAGGGCAAACCACCTTTTTCCGGTTGAGAACCATGGCCTCGGATTTGGAGGTGCTGATCTTCATCCCGCTCAGCCTCACACTCAGCTGCAAACCGCCCCAGGGCACGCTGAAGGTCAAGGTTTGATGAGGCCAACAGGACAACGTCATCTGCAAAAAGCAGAGATGAAAATCCTGTGGTCCCCAAACCAGACCCCTCCGGCCCCTGGCTGCGCCTAGAAATTCTGTCCATAAAAATTATGAACAGAACCGGTGACAAAGCACAGCCCTGCCGGAGTCCAACATGCACCTGGAACAGGTCTGACTTACTGCTGACAATGTTGAACCAGGCTCCTACTTCGGTCATACAAGGATCGGAACTGCCTTAGCAAAGGGCCACAGACCCCATACTCCCGAAGCACCCCCCACAGGATACCAGGAGGGACACGGTCGAGCGCCTTCTCCAGATCCACAAAACACATGTGGACTGGTTGGGTGAACTCCCATGAACCCTCAAGCACCTGATGAAGAGTATAGAACTGGTCCAGTGTTCCGCGACCGGGACGAAAAACCGCATTGTTCTTCCTGGAGTCCAAGGTTCGACTATCGGTCGGATCCTCCTCTCCAGAAACCTGGAATAGACTTTCCCGGGAGACTGAGGAGTGTGATCCCCCTATAGTGGAGCACATCCTCCGGTCCCACCCTTCTTAAAAAGGGGGACCACCACACCCAATCTGCCAATCCAGATGGTACTGTCCCCGAGCTGCCACGTGCTGGTTAATAGAGACGCATCAACCAAGACAGTCCCTGCACATCCAGAGACTTAAGGTACTCAGGGCGAATCTCATCCACCCCCGGAGCCCTGCCACTGAGGAGCTGCTAACCACCTCGGTGACTTCAGCTTGGGTGATGGACGAGTCCACCTCTGAGACCTCAGCCTCTACTTCCTCCATGAAAGCCATGACAGCGGGATTGAGGAGATCCTCAAAGTATTCCTTCCACCGTCCAACAACATCCCCAGTCAAGGTCAGCAGCTCTCCACTTCCACTGTAAACAGTGTTGGTGGCGCACTGCTTTCCCCTCCTGACGCATCGGATGGTTTGCCAGAATTTCCTCAAGGCTGACCGGTAGTCCTCCTCCATGGCCTCCCCAAACTCACCCCAGACCCGAGTTTTTCCTCCCACAACCGCTCGGCCTGCTGCACGCCTGGCCTGCCGGTACCCATCAGCTGCCTTGGGAGTCCCACAGGCCAGCAAGGCCCGATAAGACTCCTTCTTCAGCTTGACAGCATCCCTTACTTCCGGGGTCCACCACCGGGTTCGGGGATTGCCGCCACGACAGGCACCAGAGACCCTGCGACCACAGCTCCGAGCAGCCGCTTCGACAATGGAGGTGGAGAACATGGTCCACTCAGACTCAATGTCCCCAGCCTCCCCCGGGATCTGGGAGAAGCTCTCCTGGAGGTGGGAGTTGAAGGCCGCGCTGACATCGGGTTCTGCCAGACGTTCCCAATAGACCCTCACAACCCATTTGGGCCTGCTGAGTCTGTCCGGTTTCCTCCTTCGCCAGCGGATCCAACTCACCACCAGGTAGTGATCGGTTGACAGCTCTGCCCCTCTCTTCACCCGAGTGTCCAAAACACGCGACTGGAGGTCTGATGATAAGACAGCAAAGTCGATCATCGACCTCCGGCCTATGGTGTCCTGGTGCCAAGCGCACTTGTGGACATCCTTGTGTTCGAACATGGTGTTTGTTATGGACAAACTGTGACTAGCAAAGAAGTCCAATAACAAAACACCACTGGGGTTCAGATCGGGGAGGCCATTCCTCCCCATCACCCCCCTCCAGGTCTCACTGTCGTTGCCCACGTGGGCATTGAAGTCACCCAGGAAAACAATGGAGTCCCCAGTCGGAGCACCATCCAGCACCCCTCCCAGGGACTCCAAGAAGGCCGGGTACTCTGCACTGCTGTTCGGCCCGTAGGCCGAGACAACAGTGAGGCACCTGTCCCCGACCCGAAGGCGCAGGGACGCGACCCTCTCGTTCACCGGGGTGAACTCCAACACATGGTGGCTAAGCTGAGGGGCTATGAGCAAGTCCACGCCAGCCCGCCGCCTCTCACCGTGGGCAACGCCACAGAAGTGGAAAGTCCAGCCCCTTTCGAGGGGTTGGATTCCAGAGCCCAAGCTGTGTGTGGAGGTGAGCCCGACTATATCTAGACAGTATCTCTCAACCTTCCTCACAAGCTCTGGCTCCTTCCCCCCCAGCGAAGTGACATTCCATGTCCCAAGAGCTAGACTCTGCGTCCAGGGATTGGGTTGTCGGGCTCCCTGCTGTCGACTGCCACCCAATCCACATACCACCACACAGCCCCTACGATTCCCTCAGTGGGTGGTGAATCCACCGGAGGGCAGGCCCACGTCGCTCTTTTGGGCTGGGCCTGGCCAGACCCCATGGGCATAGGCCCAGCCACCAGGCGCTCGCATTCGAGCCCCAACCCCGGGCCTGGCTCCAGGGTGGAGCCCTGGCTGTGTCATACTGGGCGACATCACGTTCTTCTAATGTTTTTTTAGTCATAAGGGCTTCTGAACTGCTCTTAGTCTGGCCCGTCACCCAGGACCTGTTTGCCTTGGGAGACCCTACCAGGGGCATAAAGCCCCCGACAACATAGCTCCTGGGATCATTCGGGCACTCAAATTCCCCCACCACGATAAGGTGGCAGTTCAAGGGGGAGTGTGAACAAGTAATGAAAGTTAACCTGTAAAGGTCAAATTTATTTATATAGCATATTTACAGCAATGGAAAAGGGGTTGCCAAACCATTCAGACACTTAAAAACATATAAAACTAGAAGCACTCGGAGAGCGCAGACCTCCACCAAGGCTGATCAGTGGCCCCCCCGTGGGCCCCCCCACCCCCGATCACCACCAAAATTTAATCATTTCTTCCTTATCCCATTTCCAACAAACCCTGAAAATTTCATCAAAATCTGTCCATAACTTTTTGAGTTATGTTGCACACTAACGGACAGAGAAACAGACAGACAGACAGACAGACAGACAAACAAACCCTGGCAAAAACATAACCTCCTTGGTGGAGGTAATAAATCTTAAACTGATAAAAAAAACAAAAAAAAAAACAAAACAAAACAAAACCGAAAGCTAAAATCTCAGTCACAAATCATTCAGTGAAAAGAGCCAAAGGTGCTCTTTCTGTTGTCTTTACAGGACACAAATTGCTGAGCAATTTTTTTTCTCTCCAAGCCATCCAACCTGTCTTTGTGAATGTGACATACAGCAGAGCTGTTGAGGTGGCTCTGGCTCCTGGTGCTGGGGAGCCAAATTTTCAGCCTCCTGAGGCAGCTGAAACCTCTTTCTGATTTTGTTGAAGACACAGGCACAACTAAAAGTAGTTGGGCAACAGTTTCATTTTGGTCAAAAAGACCATGGACTTCAGGGCTCATCCCCTGAAGAAGAGCAATGATATCACCATGGGACTCAAAGCTGTATTTCATTCCAAACATTGCCAGCTGATATCCGAGGATATCCGGGTTCAGTTCTATATACTTTTGCAAAACAGTGTGTACCTGTCCAGTCAAAAATACTTGCTCTAAATTTCTTATTACATTTCTTCTTCTTATAATAATAATAATAATAATAATAATAATAATAATAATAATAATAATAATAATTATTATTATTATTATTATTATTATTAGTATTAATAATAATAATAATAATAATAATAATAATAATAATAATACCCTGTCTCCCAAAGGGAGGCGAAGGGTATTGTTTTTGGTTTGGTTTGTTTGTTAACACTCCAGCAAACTGTTGGTTGAATTCATATCACATTGGGTTTATAGATTGCCAGTAACCCAGAATAGACATGATTACATTTTGGGGAACGTAGGTCAAAGTTCAAAATTTTTTTTTTTTTTATCAATTTTTAAAATCTTTTTTCTCCTCCCATTTACTTACAATGGGCGAAAATTCAAATGTCTATAAAACACGAATTTTGTTTCAATTTACTTCAAACTTGGCACATATATAGAGGCAATTGATATGCTGACATCACCACATGCATAGACATGATGACATCAGCTGGATCGATACCAAAATAAGCTACAATACGTGCGAGTGGCAGGGTTTGTTGTGCCTGCCACCACTTGTTATGAAAGTAAAACCTCCAAAGTTGAAAGGGATAGAAAAGAACAAGCAAATGGATATGACAAGCGAAAACAATTTGGGATGACAAGTTTACAGACTGTTGAGGTTAGAAGCCTGTCTTTCGCTA
Source organism: Sphaeramia orbicularis (assembly GCF_902148855.1). NCBI lineage: Eukaryota > Metazoa > Chordata > Actinopteri > Kurtiformes > Apogonidae > Sphaeramia > Sphaeramia orbicularis. The sequence continues at coordinate 5,694,485 of NC_043976.1, forward strand.
CATGAATGTATGTACCATATGAACGTATGTTGCTCAATGTGCCATTTCATGCTAACTATTGGTTAAGTTAGTATAGGTTGTAGAAGCTGCTAAATGAAATTTCGAACACTGTCAGAATTTTATCCCAGGCCTTCTTTGGTGACAAATCCATGACCAATGATATTGCTACAGTTTGTCACCTTTGGTCTCGGTTGGTCCAAAATGGTGCATAAGTAGCACATAACTGGCTTGAGCCACAACTAAATACAGAATCTAGAAAATTTTGAATTTCAAAGAAAGTCTTATACAGGCATTTTGACCTCACATGTTTCCTGTTGTAAGCGTAACCATAATCTTGAGCAAAAGTCTCTTGAATTTCCACTTAGGGTTTGGATTCCTTGCAAAGCGTAGACATTAAGGCTAAGCTAAGCTACTGACTATGTTTGAACATGCATGAGAGTGGTTTCGATCTTCTCATGTATCTCTTAGCAAAATGCCAATCAAATTAAATACATTTCCCAAGATGACCTTTAACACTGAGCATGCAAATTTGATACTAATGTGAACTCAGAAAGGCAAAGATGCAGAGAGTAGCAATAACAGAAAACAACACATTTATTACTGTTTCTGCATGCCTCCCACTTGTTTCGGACACATTTTTGTTACAGTACATAAGATTTGACTGAGCTGATTTGTCTCCCTAAATACAAACCAAATGGGCCATTAGGCTTTCTTTCAATTGCTATATCTCATTGGTCTCCATACTATCTCTGGCCCAGCCAAACTGCAGAAATTATGACAGCTGTCTCAGGTGAATGGTGTAACATTTACTTTCTGTCATGGCAACACTGACAAATTGTAAGTTACATGTACAGGATCAGATTTGGTACCACTGGAACAAAATACAGTTCCATGTAGATGTTTTGAAGCACGCCTACGTAACATGTGAGGGAGGTGGTACCAGACTCAGTGGTGTGAATATCTACTAACTTGTCATCTCTGCATAGACCCCTCTTAGTGACAGTGATTCACCCTTTCCCTCTGTTCTGAAATGACTGAATGAATGAAATGAATGGCTGAAATGACCCCTGATCACTCCCAGCCAGGCAACTCTGAATAAAAAAGAATACTGTATGTGGCCATACATGTCCTCATGAGGTAGTCCCACAGCACCCAAAAATAGTATCAGGCATGATGATGGAACTAAGTGGAAGAATTCTGACTAACACAGTGTGAACTCTGCAGTCAGAGAAAGGTCTATATTTTCCGAAAGCCTCAGGAGGTCTCATGCAGTTCTTGTTAAACGGTGCTAAAGTAATGCAGTGGGCTAAAGCACTGCCGTACACAAAGGAGGGATATCCTCTGTGGCAGGCGAACTGTGGCTGAAGATGAAGCTGCGGTGTCCTCAACACTGCAAACCCAGATGCACCATGACTTGTGAACAGGCTTGGCAGGCACATGAAGGACAGACAAACCACAGGGGCTGCAGCCCCCTCTTCTTAAGCAGGCACGATGATGTGGATATAGTCCCAAAAAATATGTGTGGTGCTTAGATTATAATAATAATAATAATAATAATAATAATAATAATAATTATTATTATTATTATTATTATTATTATTATTATTATTATTATTATCTTAAGTTCCTTTCAGTGTTCTGTTGTTGCTTTTGTTAATTTATATTGTGCCAGAGTACAGCATTTAACTATTGTAAACAATACACTGGAGGCAGAAGTGACCATATTTGCACAAAAGGGTGGAAATGCTAAGGAATGAGGGGTGATAGTCTAAGTACTAACTCACTGACACAGTAGAAAGTAAACTTCATGATACATTTGCATAACAAAGTTCTATGACAGTCCTCATGGAGTCCTCATAATTCCTGAACAGAAAAGCATGGTAGACCCATTTGCTGGGAAAATGGACCTGTCAGTCAGTGCCTGCACAACATGTATGTCAAAACCTTTTACAGAGAAACAAATTCCCATCCCTTCTGAAGTGCACCATGGGGGAAAATGGATGGATGTTATATAAATAATTTTATACAGAGGTTGTCATAAAGACAGGAAGGTGTCCTCTTTGGAGAGAGGGAAGCATGTTCTGGCTTTCAGTGACATCACACTTTTTATTCATTTAGGCTCTTATTGTTCAGTTCAGTATGTTCACATATAAAGTGCAAAGCCAGTGTTAAAAATATAGAGATTTGTGAAGTCAAGCTGAATAATGAGAAGCTCTAGTTCAAATTTTTGGTTTGGTTTTAATTTTTCTCTGTACTTATATTTTAAATAAACAAGAGATTTTTTTTTTTTTTTCATTTAATCAGTATAAGTTCATTCACACCAAAATAATACTATTCTGAGAAGTCTAAGGATTTTGCCTCAGACAGAGCAGAGATCCACTCTGTAAACCAGACCTGTGAGATTAACATTAACTATAATATTTCCTAGGGCAAATTCATGTGTCCTTCAATTAAAAGAATATAAAGATAAACAAATTAATAAATAAATAATCTGTGTATTATTTACAGAATAGTGTAGGCTTTTAGCTGTGGGCATCTGGTATCTGTGGGATCTAAGACCTTGAAAAAATTAATAATATTTTGAGTACTATTTCCTGAAATTCCCAGAAGTATCAATACTGTTTCACAAAATTACAACAGTCAGCTTTATTTTTTAAAAATGTAAAAAGTTAATGAAATTAATGACCCTTTACCCCCTTTAATACTGTGAAAACACAATAAAACAACAATATCCTAAAAGTTGTCATGAAATTTGACTCCAGGGTTAGGGTTATCCAGCATAGATATATCTTCAACAGCCAGTCAATAAAGAAACTGTTTCCACTGTGTCATCATTAATAGAACAGAAAATAGATCCATCATGAGTCCTCCAAACACTGTTCAAGAGTTAGTGGCAGTAGTGCTTTTGACTCATCTGTGCCCAGCAGTCATATATACCTGCACTTTTTGGAAGGGATTAGCTGTCGGATAAATTTCAGTCCACTTGTGACTGCAATGAGTAAAGTCATAATCTGCCTTCATTAAACTGTGAATCACCCACGTCGAGATCATGAATCCAGACAACTCCACTCCATGATTTTTACACCAAACATGTGTATATATTTATCTGAGAGGGGTGGGGTAAAAAAAATAAAAATGAGCATTTCATAACTAACATCTGGAGTAATGGGCTCCTGCGTTGGCAGAGAGTACCCATTCAATTCCAGATTTATGGTAACATTACAGTTTTAGCTCTGGCTGTATGCTTAAGCAATGTGAGGCCTATTTATTTGCAGGCCTTAAAAACTGGCTGCCACACTCATGCCCTGCTTTCTGCCAGGTCTGCAGCCTCTCACTCTGTCTCCTCCCTCCACCTCTGTATATTAAAATATCACAATATGTTCTTATAAAAGAGCAAAATATGTGAGTGCATAGGTGTTTAATACCTTTAAAATACCACTCTGGCTGTTCTGTAACGCCATCTTTTAAAGTGTCCTGGGACTTTAACTATAGGTTTGGACACTTGGAGGCCCACTTTGTGTGGGATTTTTCCACACAATGATGATCAAGGAGACTGGACCCACCACCCTGTCCCCTTTCACACATGCATATACACCCCCACAGGCAAGACATGCAATCGAGTCCTGCTCAGTCCGTCAACAATACTTTGTGTTCCCAAACACAAAGTATTAACGTGAGAGGACCTTCCAGTCTCTCTCCAGGCCTCACTTGCTGCCAAACCACATTCCTCTGGCAGCTGCCATTTCTTACATCTGCTGCATTGACGTGGTTTCACTTGACTGTAGTGAGGAATTTATTTAGCTTTTCTGTGATGAAATATTACACAGAGACACCAGGCTCTGCTCTCCTCTATGTCTTATTTGTGATCCCGCAGCTGTCATTATGTTATGAGTGGTTGTGGCTTCTGTTTTACTCTGCAGTAGGCCCAGTGTTGTTGCTGGTCCTACAACTTAACACGACTTGTGAAAATACTGAAGATGTGGGATCCAAAATACCAATTGCAAGGTGAAGATTGATTCTCCACACTCAAAAATAGACCTAAAATGCCTGAAAGAGCGGTTAAAACAAAGTCGTCTTTGACTTGCTTATGAATGTCACAGGATGATATATTCAGCTCAGTGAGGCTCTATGTGCAAATTGCAAACATTGCAAATTCCTCTGTCCTTAACAGTGCAATCCATCAGATTAAAACCAACATTTCAATGCCTGGTTGAGGGCAAACCCCACATGGAATGGGCAGTCCTTTAGGCTTTGGAGGTTGAACTTTGGAGGGCAAAGTGGCTCTATTGGTGACACCACAAAATGCAAAAACAGCAATCATACAATCATGGCATAAGGATCTGCAATGAGTTTATTTTTAAATGATGTGACTGGCAACACCCAAAGTTCAGTCACAGGAGCAGACATAAGACTGCAATGACAGGTTTAGTCCAGGGGAAAAAAATAAACCTTCTCATTATGAGACATTTGAAAGATAAAGACCGCAGACATCTGTCTGTACATCATGTCTTATGGACAACTGCCTTTTTCTACACCATTCATTATATTACACTATTTTTGAGTATGTTTACTATTTGGTGTTTAATAATGGTCAAATATGTTGTCAAAGTAAAAAAAAAAAAAAAGTTTTTATTTTTTATTTTTTTTAAACCTACCTTTGGTATTTTCATCAAAATTGTACAAAATCTTGAGATATTGCTAAAAATCAGTATTGTTTGAACACAGGTAACATGACCTTTGACCACCAAAATGTAATCAGTTCATCCATGAGTCCAAGGGAATGTTTGTGGCAAATTTAAAGAAATTTGAAGTGAAAACTTTTCCTGAGATACTGACTTTATATCACTTTACCATTTTCTCTCTCCTGTTTTGAAAATGATTGTAATAAAACTTCTGGTTTAGAATTGTCATGGTAGTTATCTAACTCGTGTTATTATCCACAATGAGTAAAATTTTAGAATCCTGTTTATGTGGTTAATTTGGTTAAAATTTAGCTTTTTAGACAACTTACTACCAATATTAGCAATGTTGTGCACTACCATAATAGATCTGAACTGTGATCTCTGACCTCACTGTCACACATTGAGCATTTTCACTTTATTTGTGTGAGTGGGGTTTTAGTAACATGATGTTGTGCACATTCAGACAGATGTCAGTCAAGTCAGTAAGTCAGTAAAGTTCGCCTGCTCTGATGTGATTACACTAGTCAATCTCTGTTGAATCAGATAAATAAAAATAACGTTTCACGTCCAGCAGCACCAGCTTCAGCACAGAAAACACCCTTAATTAAAAGTAAATGTCCTGATTACTATGAAATAATTTTTAAACATCTGTATAAGAATGATTCTGTTACAAGATCTTTGATTCATGAGATTATTAGCAGTTTTCACTGGTGTTTGTGTAAAACTTAATCAAAATTATTTTCATTTTGAACAGTAGTGTGTTGCTCCTGACAGACTGAATTAATACAGCCTCCTGCTGCTTATTATCCATTTAGAAAAGCCATGAGAAATAATAAATGACAGCTAGTGCTTTATACTCAAACTAAACATAAAAACTCCACAAAATTATGATCAGGTCAACAGTTATAAACACTCCCATTTAATAATCTAATTTCTCCTCAGGTTTTTTGGCCATCCTTTCACTAAGCAGTTTGAGTTAATGTTTTGGGAAATAAAGGTGACAGCGATCAACAGTAAAGTAACTGAACTTGTGGTTTAGACTGGAAGTTAGTTTTCAGAATGACAAAATGGGGAAGTATGTCATTTTAGAAAAAGAATAAGATCAATTGTGTTCACTAGTATCTAATGTAATTGCTGTGGCATAAACTATACATTTTTGAACCTTTTGACTTGGAATATGTGCTGCAACAGATTCACAATGGAAATCCTATTCATATGCTTATTCTATATTCTGTTTTGAAAACATCTAATAATTTTTATAATGTAGATATTTTTTAAGCCTGGAAACTCAAAGATCTTGTCAGACTACCATTACAAATCTGGCTTGTCTTGAATTACTGTCCATGTAACTTGAAAACTAGTGGTATCTGGCAAATTTAGACAAAGTTAGAAACTGTAAACTGGGGATAAATGAGTCTGATACACCTAGGTTTGTGATCCATTTTGTATGTAAGGGATTGATTTCCTCTGTCCACCCATGGACTCACCCATGAATCTTGGCGGAGTTGCATACCTCCAAGCCAGCATTGTGTTTTGTGATTTCTTAAACAATGACTGTGAATGAGCTTATGTGTAAATGAAATTAAAGAGGCTGAGTTCAAAACTTTCTCAGGGAAATTTAGGCACTGTAATATCAAGAAGGTAACTGTCATCAAGAAATTTTCTGTATATATGAAAATAGATATATTATCTTAACTTTTGATTGCATTAGCAGGTGTTCTCACCCCTCTGCTTACATGTCATTCGGTTCTCCACAGGTTCTTGATCCCATGTTGGCAGCCGTGGTCTGACTTGGACCCACAGCACCACTGGAAGGGGTTTCATTGTTTGTAGCAGCTGTTTAGCTCAGAAAGTGGCCAATTACCAGGATTTAGGCTGTTAGGAAACAGCTGAGGTTCAGGCAGCTAAACCACCGGCTTGTCCAGCCCTTTTCTGTTACTGCGTGTACAAGTGACTTTTGGAAGCACTGAGACATGGGATCCAGAGAGGAAATTCACAGACATTACCCTCCAATAAACAAACAGAGATCCACTACATGCAGCAGAGGATCAAGCGCATGGTGGGCCTGTTTGGACGTTGAAGGAAAATTGAAAAGGATCGTACCAAAGTCTGTAAAACAGTGCAGAATATGAGACCTGTTGTGTTGCAGGTTGTTGCGGTGAGGCTGTAAGTGGGATTATGTCAGTTTACAACAAAAAAGAAAGAAATGTTTTACGTGGTTGGGCTTAGTGTAAGCATGGTCTTGCCAACAACACGGCATAGCGCAAATACAAGAATCTGTGGTCAGTGAAACCATGTGAATGAAAGCAAAAACTTGACACCAGGTATCAAAGCAGTGATTTCCTGCATTGTTTCCCCCACAAGACTCATTTCTGTTCCATTTCATGAAAAGTGTGTCTCCCTTTCAGTAAGCGAAGTTTACTCTGGCAACCAAAAGAAGTGTTTCTAAATCTTCAACATTTATTCATTTCCCAATGCTCTCAGGTCAGAACAATGTGCATGCCTCCAAAGTCTGTTCTTACAAGTGTGATTGACCTTTTTTGTTTGAAACTGGCATGTGTCACATTTTTCCCCTGTTTCAGACCCAGACCCTCTCACAAAGCAAAATGGAGATGATATCCACCTGGAATAACACCCAGCATGTCCTCATTTGGCCAAACACAGCATTTACTTGTGGTTCCATGTAAGCATAGCTCATTCCCTCTGTTTCTGGTGGTTTCTGAAGAAGTTTATTATGAGAAATAAAGACAGGAAATATTTTCAACTGCCTTGGGATAATGCAACAAGGAGGAGACTTGCAACAGAGTTAATCCAAAAGAAGAGCTAAAAAAAAATGTGGCTTTAATAAAAATAAAGGAATCAAAAAGACAAACCAAAACTCATTGCTCTCTGCAGAATGAATGATCTGAGGAAATGATACATGAAGGAGTGGAATCTAAGACGGCAAACATTCCCTGTCAGATAGAAAAAACAAAGTCAGAGGATCAGATTCTTAGTTGGGTAAGAAATCAGCAAATAAATCAAAGAAAATTAAATGTTTGCATGAATTCCATAATCAGAACTAATGCTGAAATAACACAGTGTTCCCAGTGCATACTTCCTTCATTAAACTAATGCTTTAAGGCAGTAATCTGTGTAAGCGCTGTGTAGTTTAAACTCTCTTCACTGTTAGCAAATATTTCTAAGGATCATCCGGTGGAAGTTCCCAGTATAAGGCAACCTCAGCCTGCACTCAGATGTGCCCTTCAGCAGAATATGCTAATTTGTGCGATGTAATTTGTCGTAATGCTTCTTTGACCCTTTGTCTTGTGTGTGATTAGCTTCGGTTCATACAGTGTCTATGATCTGAGCAGCGGCCGGCATACATCGCCTCCTTAAACACCCATGAAGTTTCAGCTGATCCAAAACAGCTCAGGTCCTGAAATGATTGCAAAGCTGGACCAAGTTTTTAATCAGTCAGTTCTTTGAGGAATTTAACAATTAGGCAGCATAATTATTCTTATATTTGTGTCCAAGGGCAGGAATAAGCAAAAGACAAACTCCTGGCTCTAATGAACAGGGGCTCCTTGGAGCATCCTTCACAGCAAGGTAACTAATTACTTCAGCATGCCACAGGAGTCATATTTCCTCATCAAATGGGAAATGATTTTCAGAACGTCTGTGTTCTTGGATTTCATTCTGTGTGGTTTTGCCCGATGTCGGTAAAGCTGAATTTCTGGCAGACTAAATAGCCAAGGTGAAGTCTGGAGTCTGTCAAGCAGCAGGCCTCGCCAAGTGAGAAGCTCCACTTGTCTGTCTCCAGCACCAAGATAACCATGTACTTCCACAACTCCTTTCAGATCTTTCAGCAACGAGGAAGGAAGGCATGAATGAAAAAAAAAAAAAAAAAAAAAAAAAACTGAAGCAGGGAGCAATAGACGGCATGGAATATCACTTAGTTTTCCAATGGAAAATGTGGCTCAGTGAAAGGTAGGGTTTGGCCAGCTCTGTGCAATGAGGGATGAGAGGCAGAAAAAAAAAAAAAAACCTGATAGGATTATTTCAGGAAGTGTCAGGGTTAGCCATCTCACAGGGCCAGAGGAAAACCAGTCAGGCTTCTTATCAAATGCTGTGTCACATTTCTGGCCATGTCCTGATTGGTTCAGGCGGACAATGGAACGACAGGATGCAGAGCCTTCCAGTACTGTGCAGCACCCATAGTTTGTGGCATCTCTGCAAACACCCAGGGCAGAGCAGCTGTCAACATCTTTATTTCTGTCTTCCATAAATGTCCTGCTATAGTTTTTTCTTTAACACTACTTTACAGCAAGATACCTATGCTTACAAATGGTTCATGCATTATTAAAGTGTACCTGTGCTGGTCATGCTTGTGAGATTAATAGTGCATTGTCTATTACTTATAAGCAAGAGAGGCAAAATTCAGTAAAAAAAAAATCCCCATAAATGAACCACACTGGACCTTTTTATTATGTGAATAGACCACTTCAGAGTCGACATCACTGTCTACACTGCCTACGTCACCGCAGTTGCACATGCAATCTAGTGGCAGAAAAACACTGTATATCAGTGGGTTCAAATTGAGAGATTGGAGAGAATAGAGAGAAAAGAAGAGAAACAAGAAAAGCACTTGCAGACCTCCGCCAAGACACATCTGCCCCCCCGATCACCACCAAAATTTAATCATGTCTTCCTTGTGCCAGTATCAACATTTCCTGAAAATTTCCTGAAAATCCATCCATAACTTAACTTGCTAACAAACAAACAAAATGCAAACAAACACGCACGAATGCAAACACACAAAGCGAAGCGATCACAATACCTCCTGGCGGAGGTAAAAATGTCTTGTTATGCTGTAGGTTGTCAGAATAGAATGCTAAAAAAAGCAACCTTCACTTCTACAGAATACCATCGTTGAATACACCCTTTGCGGCAAAACGTAGACACTTGTGGTTGCAAGCCATTAAACGGACGGACTGGACTGATGAAATCATCCAGAATTCTCGGCTCTGCAGTGCCCATTTCATATCAGTATGTACATTAAACAACAATTACCCAGCCATGCAAGTGCAGTTGGCTGTCAGTATATAGTTGGTCACTTGTCGATGATCAACAACATCTTGTAAAACTGCGTTTATGTGTTTGTCACTGACTAGGCAGCATGTTGGTCCTCAAAATATGATATCTATCACACAAATCTCAGTATTCAAAATCCTGGACGTGACTGCAAAGTACAAATTTTGTCATATATTACAACCTATTATGTGTTTTTTGTGCTCTTAAACTGAAGGGTCAAATAGGATGTTCACTAAAAAAATGTGAAACAAAAAAGTGGGGCAACATGGGGTGTAGTGGATAGCACTCATGCCTCACAGCAAGAAGGTCCTAGGTTCGATTCCAACACCAGTCGACGGGGGTAGGACCTTTCTGTTTGGAGTTTGCATGTTCTCCCCGTGTCTGCGTGGGTTCTGTCCAGGTACTCCGGCTTCCTCCCACCATCCAAAGCCGTGATAGGTTAATTGGTTAATCTAAATTGCCCATAGGTGTGAATGTGAGAGTGATTGTTTGTCTCTATATGTCAGCCCTGTGATGAAATGGCGAAATGTCCAGGGTGTACCCCGCCTTCCCCCGTAAGTAGCTGGGATAGGCTCCAAGCGACTCCCGTGACCCTAGTGAGGATAAAGTGGGTTCAGAAAATGAATGAATGGATAAAAAAAAGTGACACAGGCTCATTGAGGTCCCATTGAACATGATTTTTCTCCTGTGAATTGTGCGAGTTACCATGGTATTCCTATCCTTAAAATGTCCGGTGCAACAAAGTTATAGGCATCAAGGGATTTGTATGCTTTGAGCTTTTCTTTTGTGTAAATGCTGGGTTTTTCAAAAAGACATAAAAAGATGTCCAGCCACTGTAGCTTTAGCCATTTCATTGGCTCTGTGAGTCACTGAGCCATCAGTGAATATGGATTAGGAAACCTCATCCCGCTGCTAATGATCAATTTATCTTTGTAAGACAACTTGTCTCTCTTTGACAGACCATTAAAATAATCGGAGAAGGCCTCTGCATCTTCCATTACACTGTTGCTCTCCTTATTTTTGCGCTCCTGACACTGGCTTCCATGTGAAATGATCTATTACACGCAGGGGCAGAACCTGCAACCATTGCTGAATGTAGGTTATGTACCGTCGTTGTTTCCAGGTGATGGAGTATGAGTACGCAATCAGTGAGCAGACTGAGTGGAAAGCATGTGTTCGCACTTATTGTTTGTGCAGCCGTAAGCTTTGCACTCCGCTATTGTCCTAGAGACATGACCCAGCACTGGCCGCAAAATGTGTCATCTTAGGCTGGTATTAGAATTAAAATTCATAAATCTGAAGTACTTATATTCATAAATACTTCAGAACTAGATTGATCCCTTGTGAAGTTTGCTCTTCTTGTAAAGTGGTAACGTGCTGGGTCTAGAGGTCTAAGCCTCATCTGAGAATGCGAGCTGTGATAGCAGGTAAGTGGTGGCATGGTAGAGCCATTAATAGAGGGGAAGAGAAGAGACACTGAGCCCTGAGAAAAAGGACACACACTGGAAGAGTGAGAAATAAATTCAGTCTTCCCCTGGCCTCCCCAAGACACCCCTGAACTTAGAAGCAGCACAAAGACTCTGTTGTGTATTGTCACAGGATCCACAATTACCACAAAGTGTTCAAATTATATTCACAGCCTTCCTGAGGTGTCCACATCACTGTATCAGATATAGAAAATCCAAACTTTATGAAATCTGTTTTTAAGGCCATTTATATCTTACTGCTGCCCTCTTGAACCCCTGAGAGACAGATTTTAATCTGATCCTGGGTCAAACAAATAAAGTGAACATCCTTCTGAAGGTAGCAAAAATACACAGGAGACAGCAAACGCTGGGGCCCAAACCACTAATGTGTGGTATGTGGTTGATGGAGCTCACTGGTGTATACATTCAGCTCTACCAACGGTTTGTCATGATTAGTTTGTTTAGCTCTTAAAAACCATCCAGCCTTGTGTATCATAAACAAACATCTATTTTGTGATCAGTGTTGAGCGGTGGCCCATGGTTAGAATTAAAATTTAAGCCTTGTGTAACTGTGAGAAGAGATAGAAATATGTTGAAGTCTAGTCTCTTATAAGTTTTTTTGTCTTCACCAAAAATTTTTAGGGTACCTTTTTTGTGCATGTAAAGTCACCAACTCACCAACTAATGAGAGCAAACTCTGGTCCTTCAGTGTAACTGTACAGCTCTGACAGCTCTGCAGCCCAAACACATAAGAACACATTTCTGACCATGTGATTTGGACAAAATGTGGGTTTTTATTTACTGAAAATGTTAAAAAGAACAAAGTGCAAAATATACCCAAATAACTTGGACATAGAGAGGTCGCTAAAAGATAACACAAATTATAGCAAACCAAACTCAGCAACTCAACCAAACTGAACTTAGGAATAACACAGAGGGCATTGTAGAGGCAGGTCACATAAATAAAAAAATATGAGAGGAAGACAAAGAACAAACAGGCTATTTACGAGTAAACTAAGCCAGTACATAAGACACACAATTATCAAGGCAAATGAACTCAAAATAACCTACAAATCAACTTGCAGATTGCAGGTTGCAGGTAGGTAGGTAGGTAGGTAGATTTCTCTTTTGTCACAGCTGTAAGATGAAGTTTTTAAAAAACACACTCAGGCATTAAAAACACCCCCACACATCAAAAATGCAGTACAACAGATAGAAACAAGTAAAACACATACCAAAATAATCTAATAAGACTAAAAACACAGTGCAGTCTATTATGTGTTAAGAGCAGCTATTGCAGAGGGGATGAAAGATTTTTAATAGATGTTTTTCTGTTGGCCAGTGAGGTTCTGTGGCGTCTGTCTGATGGTAACAGCATGAAGGAGTGGTGGAGGGCATGGGAGGGGTCCTCAGTGATGAGGGTGGCTTTCTTTATCACTGAGCATCCATGCAGTTCACACAGAGGGTGTTGGGCTGTTTGAGTGATTTTACTGGCCTGATTTGTTATTCAGGAGAGTTTTGTTTTGTATTTGATGGTGAGGAGTTTGAACCAAGTTGAGATCTTACAGGTGAGGATGGATTCGATGAGTGATTTGTAAATGAGGGTTACAAAGTCTTTGCTGATGTTAGAAGAACTGAACTTCCTGAGCAGGTAGAAATGCTGTTGTGCCTTTTTGTACACAGTCTGCATGTTGTCCAAAGGACTGGCAGGTTTCAATGTCTGTCCCCAGATATTTAAAACTGTGCACCTGCTCCACACACAGACCATGGATCTGTAGGGGTTGGAACAGGATTGAGCTTTCCCTGAGGACCCACAGCTTTGCTCTTTTGTTTTTGAGATGTTGAGCTATAGTGAACTCTCAGCAAAGGTTTGGACCAGGGTGTGGACCTCCTGCTGGCGTTGTGTCAGGGCCTGGTTGTCAGTAATATGTGCCACCAAGGCCGAGTCATCTGCATATTTAAGAAGTCTCAGTCCTTCCCTGCTGCAGGAGCTGCTGTTGGTGTGTAGGCAGAGAATAAGCTAGGTGAAAAAACACAGCCTTGGGGGTGCCCTGTTTTTAAAACCTTTGAATGAGATTTAAAACCATTTAAAAAGACATGCTGTGGTCTGTCCATTAAAAAGTCCTTTGTCCATAAAATCAGTGTAGGGTGAGGTCCTGGAGGTCAGAGAGGCAGTGTAGCAGGGTGTTGTTATTTACAGTGTTAAAAACTGATGAAAAGTCCATGAATAAATCCTTGTGTATGGATATGTGGTGTCCAGTTGTTTAGGGTCGATATCTAAAAGCATGAGACTTGCATCATCAGTACCTCTTTTTATTTTGTAGGCAAACTGGAGTGGATCCAGTTTGCCTTCAAGCTCACCCAACAGCTGATGACACACTACTCTCTCCATACATTTGCAGAGGATGGTTGTCAGGGCCACTGGTCTATAGTCCTTCAAGTCTTTTGGCTGTGTCTTTTAGGGGATAGGAATGATGGTTTATTCCTTCCCCTGTTTGGGAACGACGCCTGAGTCCAAGAGGAGCTGAAACAACCTGGTAAGCACTCCTCCTAGCTGGATGGAACCATCCTTGAGTACCCTGCCCCTGAGCCTGACTGGGCCAGCAGCTTTGTTGGGGTTTACTTTGCATAGGATGGAGGTTACCAGGTGTTCATTGATGTTGAGGGCTTGTGTGGGAGGACTGAGGGTTGGAGGGGTCCAGATGATCTGTGAGATATTATTGTTTAAACAGGTGAAGAAGGTGTCGCGCTGTTCTACAAGAGAGGCAGAGTCTGGGCAGTCAACCACCACTGGTTTTGATGCTTTGTCCATCATGATGTTTAAGCCCTGCCATGCCTCTCTTGCATTTCCTGATGTTAGTTTTTTCTCCACCTTGTCCTTGTACCTGATTTTAGCCAGCTTGACCTTCCTCCTGAATTCTTTCTGCAGCTCCCTCATTCTAACTTTTTCACCCTGTAGGAAAGCCTTTTTCTTTTCCACCAAACAGGCTTTCATGTCCTTGGAGACCCATTTCTTCAATTCAATTCAGTTTTATTTGTTAGAGCCCTATATCACAACAAGGTTGCCTCACAGGGCTTTACAGAATTATTTGGATATGAAAATAAACAACAGTCAAATAACCAGTAGATCAAGGAAATGGATTAATGTCCCTGTCATCCTCCATCCTTAGACCCTCCTTCTCTGCAACAAAAACTCCAAAAACCCAGTGGGAAAAGAGAAACCTTGGGGAAAACCACAGAGAAGGAGAGATCCACTCCCATGGATAGACAGGCTATAGATGAACCAGGACTGATGGACATCCATGTGTGGATGTAGTTCCAGTCTGTAAAGATGCAGTAGGGTGGGGGCACATGAGAGGGTCCATCTAGTCAGATGAGACAGGTGAGGGTGAGGAGGTCCATCCGGACAGGTGAGGGTGGGGGGGAGAAGGTCCGGGGTCACAGGTCAGGACAGGGCACAGATGAGTCACCTCAGACCCCGGCTACAACTGAAACAGTAGCCAGTGGGGAGTGGGGAAAAGGGACACTGGGTGAATAGTGATGAACAAACTAAGCAAACTCTATATTGGAAATTGTAAGTACAGACAAAAGTGGTACATAGTACCAGAAACAGGTGATTGGACTGTACTTGCCCCAGCATTATTGCCCCTAGGACAGCTTAGACTGAACTGTGGGGTTCAGTCTGTTTTTAACTAGCCTGACCATAAGCTTTTTCAAAGAGGAACGCTTTCAGTCAATCTTAAATGTAGAGACTGTGTCGGCTGTTTTAATGTTATCTGGAAGCTGATTCCATAAGACAGGAGCTTGGTAACTAAAGGCTCTAACTCCTACTGTACTTTTGGAGACACTGGGAACTACCAGTAGACCTGCATTCTGAGACTACGAGGGCTGTTCAATAAGTTCATGGCCTCACCCAGAAATACTGGTTGTTATAATACAGGACGTTACATTCTTTCGTGATGGGATAGTGATGCTTGAACATCGATGGACCAAGTGCATTGCTGTAAAAGGAGATTATGTTGAAAAATAAAATATGAATTATCAGTTTGTGTTGTTCTGTTCTGGGTGAGGCCATGAACTTATTGAACAGCCCTCGTATGTTTATACAAATTGAGATTTCCCCCTCTCTGTTTAAAAAAAAACAAAACACGTGCAGACGTGATCATTTTTGAAAAACTTTGCATCATGTATATTATTTGACATCCTTGCTGGCGTAACTTATTGACCATAAATCTAATCAAGCTGCCTGTCAGGACAAAGCTACATTTTTGTAGTAAATAGAATTCGCAAAGGTATTATAATAATAATAATAATGGATTGGATTTTTATTGCGCTTTTTTTGGCACCCAAAGTGCTTTACATTATTGACCCATTATTCTTTCGCTCTCACGTTCTCCCTCTGGTGGTGGAAAACTACATATCCACATCCACATCCACAGCTGCCCTGGGGCAGACTGACAGAAGTGTGCCTGCCAATTCGTGCCTACACCCCCTCTGACCACCACCGAACATTCATACGCATTCATACACCAGTGTGAGTGGGACTGGAGAGAGGGAGGGTGAAGTGTCTTGCTCAAGGACACGACAGACTGACTAGGACTAGCGGGATTCGAACCAACCCTTCAGTTATTGGACGACCCGCTCTACCACCTGAGCCATGGCCGCCCCAGTAACTTTGGATAACTTTGGATAACTTTGGATAACTTTGGATAACTTTGGAGGTGAGCAGACTGCTATACTCACTTCACCTGTCAATCAAAGCTGGTAATTAATAGATACACCACTAGATCATTTATTACAGGATCCTGGTAAAGCGAATGAAAGCAGAATGACTCCTGGGGAAAAATATGATTGACTTTATATGTTTAGAGCAGTGGTGGCTGCTCGTCTTTCAGACAGGGGAAGCTCATTGTCAGCTTACATAAAAAAATTTTTTTTTTAAATTGTCAAGTTATTTAAACATACATTCGGCCCTCCGTTCCTTTTTAAGAAAATGCTCAGTGACCTTATCGTACCAAGTAGGCGTCTTTTCCAGGGACTGGACCAGTGTCCTCTCTGCTTAGATTGCCTTTGCCCATTGTGTTGTGAGTGTAAGACTTCAGCCTTTTTAAACCAGAGATGCTCCTTTCACTCCGACCTAGCCGACAGTTTGACTGATTTAACTATCTACAAAACGATATTCAACTCGAACAAGAAATGATTAAATTATGTAACTGAAACAAGAAAATGCTGAAATTATGTTAAATTGAAACAAGGAAGTACAATGAGTGTTTTATTTACAGTGCAAGAAATGAACGAGTAATTTCGTAGTGGTTTCTCTCTTGATTTCGCAGCAGAATGTGTGACGGTATTAAACTGAACTGTGTCAGTGAAGGAGTAGATCTCAAAATAGCTGTCAATCAAACGGGGTTCAGCCTTTCGACTGATCCTCCAATCAGCACGTGGGATTCTGGCGTCCAGCCCGTCCGAGCACGGACCGGCCGTGGGCGGACCACAGCTCCATTTACCCCCAGAGACGTCCGGCGTCCGGGGGCAGGACAACATCGTGGCATTTATCCAATTACCGTCCAGTTTTCAGGCAATGAAGAAAACTGTTCCACTCAGTCCCATTGAGGCCAAGAGACGCCCGGCGTCTACGGACAAATGCACTGAGCAGAGATCAAATGAGAAAACAGCGCGATAGGAATGTATGAGAAGTGAACAACATCGCGTCCGTTGATTTGTGATAAAGCTGATTCTGAACGAACTCGTCTGGTAGATGAACGTGTTCTAACACATTTGTGGTCAATGAAATGTCAACACAACCGAACATATTTAACCATTTAATTTTCGTAATTTTAGGGGAAGCCGGGCTTCCCTTGCAGTCTATGAGAAATCGCCACTGAATTAGAGAGAAATCCAATATAGCAGCCAAAGATTTTTGCACCCAGTATTAGTGGTATTACACTTTATTATACTTCTGCTGTGGTTTCATCTTCGAGCTGTGGTTGTTGACAATAATACACCCTATATAACTCACATTAGTCTTATATTTATCACATGGTACTACGATCTATCTGTCTGTCTGTCTGTCTGTCTGTCTCTCTCTCTCTCTCTCTCTCTCTCTCTCATATTTAACTCACCACAGCCAAGGTACGCACAGGCACGCACAGGCTCCAGGTACCAATGATGAATGGGACTCATATGCTTATTTAAAAAAAAAAAAAAAAAAACACCAAAAAACCCCGGTGTACTCAGAGATCTGAGGCTACTGCAAAAACATCACGGGAAATCACGGGGCTTGCCCAGGTCAAACGACGCCCATGGTATGGGCTATATTTAAATCAATAATCGCCACTTAAATTAGCATCTGCTTGACAGCAATGGCATAAATAATATATATTTTTATGTAATTGTAAATAAATTTAGGCAGTAAGGAGATAATGTATGTTCTGACTCACACAGGGCATAATATATGCATTGATAAATTATGTTGAAGTTAGCAGTCTTATGGTGCATGTTTTGTTATTTTAAAACTGTAACTGTAATCCATTTTTTGTTGGACTTAAATGGGCTTGTGAGGTGTGTTTGCTGGATACTTACTAATACATAAACTATTTACAAGAAAATGTTATGTAAACTTTGTGTTACAAAAAAACAAAACAAAACACAATAAATGTACACAATAAATGCACCATGGATACAAGAGTTTTTTCATTTCATTCAGAGGTTTATTCATTGCTTTGACCAAGTAACAACTGTCTTATAAAAGAAATTGTACATGAGAGCAAATTGGACAATACAAGGAGATCGGTATTTGGTCATTGGATTTTAAATCCAGTCTCTATCAAAAGAAACAAAAAAAATCTGAATTTATATAACTTAACAATAAAAAAACAGATTATGGTCACCACTTTCTTTGTTTTTACAAAGTCCATAATAATTTATAGGCTTTAGTACATACCTTTGCTTCCCATTTTTCGGCATGAGTGAAAGCAGGGTTTGTGCTGGGGAAAGGCATGAAAAATACCATAGTCCTGGCTGTAGAAATGCCTTTGTTCTTACCTGCAGTTACTACAATGACGAAAACACTAACAATGGCTGCTCTGATGTCTCTGAAGCCTCCTTCCCCTGTTCGGTCTCTTCCCAGTGAGCAGGTATCGTGTGAGGTGTGAGGGTCGCGAGTGGTCCAGAGGGTCAGAGGTGTGATTAGAAACTCAAGGAGTAAGCCCAGCACTACCCTGCAGCTACCCCGCCTGGATCAGGTGTATAAAAAACACATGTGGGAGCCCACAACCCCCACTGCATATGCAAACAGTGCCTGGGGATTGGGTAGTGCGATTCATTTCATTAGACTTCCATAAGCACGCTAACAGGAATAATATTGGGTGGTTCTTCATTTCTTTCAATTCTCTTCATGTAAAAAACACAATGTCCCCTTTTCCGGTTTTCAGTGGAGGCTATGTGTTTTTTGATTAAAACCAAAGAACTGTAAGTGCAGCTTTTTTTAACAGTTCACACATTCAAGACACAAAAAAGGTCATAAAGTCATTTTGTGCAACTTTACCTCTCTAAAGTCCTTGACCATAAGTACAGTCTGGGTTTTCGGGAAAAAAATGAGTAAGTGTACATTTTGACACACATAAACAGTACCTTCAAGATATATAGGCTACTGTATATAAAATTTAAAAAGTCAGCACAAAGAGCCAACTTCAGTTTCTCCCATAAGTCCAACTTGATTTCCCCTGGTTGTGAACTTGGCATTGGCTGCCGCAAACGTTTATAACATATGCACAGTACATGAGTACTTTTCTATAAAAGAGATTCTTTCCATTGGATGACAAAAGAAGCTCTTTATGCAGCACGGTTAAGTAAAACCAAGTACAAAATTTTGATCAAAAACAAAATGACCACATATATACATACTGACAATAAACACTTTCTTGGCCAACAAAGAGATAATACTGAAATTTTAAAGACAAAAAAACAAAAAAACAAAACAACCACGGGTAAGAAAGTCAAACTTTTATGTCTATCCTCTGGGTTTCTGTAAACAGCAATTTGAACGTAATGCTAAACAGCTGAGAGGGCTGCGGATCAAAAGGTTGAGGAGGGGTTCTTTTTTTTCATTCAACTATCTTGTTCTGAATACAAATGTGAAAAGGCAACACTGTCCATAAAAAAAATCCCTTTTTTAGGTCATGGCATTCTTCCTTTAGCACTGATACAGTACTGAACCTAGTCTACAAATATCTGTCACTGAGAGAACGTGACTTCATCCGGGTCCAGCTGAGTTTTGTGCAGCCGATAAAAAAGGAGTCCTTCGCTGGTTAATGAAATCCAAGGCTGAAATGAATACAAGGTGAAGAACAGTGGCTGCTCATCAATTTCCTGCTCATATTAGAGCAAGTGCTCAGCTTATCTACATCTCCTACATGTCCTACTCCTTTAAGATCTGCCAGCTACAAAAAGTCTGAGACAAAACTGTTTGGTTTACAGTCAAAATGAAGACTCCAGTCAAAACAAGCACAATGTCCTCAAGAAATTACTGCTGTTTATGTGTGCTAATACATAAACAGCACCTCTATTGGTGAGCTCATTCGCTGCTTAAGGCACATATTGATAGGGAGTTTTCCTTCACTAAACACTTCCTTACTGTGACTCTAAATTTAGTAAAATAAACCGTCACCAATCCCACAGAGGCATGTTAATACTGTACTTATATCGGCCACAGCCAGTGAGTTATGTGTTTTAAGAACAAAGGCACTTTGGCAAAATTTGACAAACACATTATGTAGCATACAAAAGAAGAAAAAAATCACTTATTAAAAATAAGTTAACATTACAAAATTGTCTTGTTTTAGGAAAAACTGCAGTGAAACTATCATCAGCTCTTGTCTTTTGAGCATCAGCTGAGCAAAGAAAAAGACGGTCAAGGCCTCTTTTGCACTTTATAAACTTCAAAAACAAAAAAGATTTCTCTTTTCTGTTCAACGCCTCAAAAACCCCCAACAGTTCTCTTTTTGTTCACCTCACAGGGGTAGTTTATTTGGACTCTTGGGAGTTTGCTGTAGGAATGTTTGCCAGTTTGCATAGGAAGACAGGGGGTGATGTGGAGCCACCAGTGGGGGTTAGTATTTCTGCACCAGTGGCACTTTAACAGTCTTGACCTCCGCTATATGGGAGGACTTCTGGATGATGCAGCTGGTGGTCCCCGAGGCACTGTCCTTCCCCTGAGCCAAGTTGGTCAAGGCCATGGCAGCATTAATCTCCTTCCAGTATGTCTCGTCTTTGCCCTTCACCTTCTCTTTCTGTCCAACGCTGATGCCACTGCTGCCACTAATGATCAGTGGAACAAGCAAATGTGCACATGAATGAAAACAGCCAGAGCAGAGGATTAGAGGTCAGGTTTGGCCTGTAATGCATGAGAGGAGATTTGATTTGATTGACACTGCAAAGTTAGACAAAGTCCACTTACATGTCGCATTTACTTGATCCATGGTCTGTGGTTTCTGAAAATAGAAGAAGGAAAAACAATGTTAATTTTCCAGTGTTCCCCTTGGGCTCAAAGAGGATTTGTTAAAACTTAATGGAATATAGAGAATATACAGATTGTACATGAGACATAGCGATTGATTGATAATGGTTAGTTTCTTTGGTTTATTTGAAGTCATTTTGCATTGGCTGTCACCAAGACCAAATGACCGTATTCAGGAAGCGTGACAGGTTGGAAAGCCAAGCTAATGCTACTGGTAACTTACTAAAAAATAAAAACTACACTACTAACTCAAACTCAGATGATAAAAGTCACCAAATACTTTCATCTACTAAATAATGTGAACAGGCACAGATGTATTTGATAGCAGTAATGTTGTCTTCACAAACCATTTAGAAAATACCAAGAAGCTTTATGTCTAATAGACCATAAAATGCAAAACAAAAGTATAGTTAACATTAGCTAATGGAGCAAACCTGACCAGCCAAGAATTGTTAGACTGCTTTCTGGCCATGCATTAATGTCCAAATACCTCAGTCAGAAGTGAACATATCTGCACAAAAGGGCGGAGCTTGGAAAATAAAGAGTGATGAGAAACTACCATCAACTTATTGTCAATGCAATAACTACAAAAAAAGTCTTGTTAGTGTCAATTCTTAACAACTGGTGGACAGATATGTCATGAAAAAATACATTTTATTCAAAGAACGGAATCTCTGACACAGCAAGCAACAAGCTTTTATTCACAAGCCTGCAACACAGTTATCAAAGTACTAAAAATGCCACTAATGAACTATTAGAGCATCCAAATAAAATGAATGAGGCCATAGTGATACCTGGAAAAATATAATGACTTTTTATTTCTAGAAGGAAGTGGCTTTAATGAAAATAATTAGAGGATTTTTGGAGTCAGCATGTATGGTTTTTAGTGGTATTACATTTAAGATTGTTCCAAAAAGTGGCTTCACTTTCAAGTTGGGGTTGTTCCTCCTTAATACTGGCTCCTGAGTGTGTGTTTGTGTGTGTGTTATGTTAGGTCTGTATTTGTACACCCTGTCCTATGCAAACATGTGTTGCTCTGTTTTGTCTCTTTTCTCAGATGCTGGACAAAAAGGACGGTTTGCAAGATGCCGTCAAGAAACAAGGTGACTAATAGAATTGAGTTGAAAGATGTTCTTATGAGTCATACACTCCATTCTCTAATATTTTGTTCGAAAACAAATGGGCCCCGGCCAATGTAATTGAGTTGTCTGAGGAAATCAGATTGAAAATGACTGAGCGTAAAAGATTTGAGTGGGAATGAAAGAGCAGAAAAGTGAGTCAGTGAGAGAAAGACGGATGCCTGCTCTCCCTCTCTCTCTCTTTTTTTAAATGGGAGCAATCTCTATCTCATATGTAAAACATTAGCAGGGAATAGCAAAGTCATTAAACAATGAAACCAAACTTCTCTTCAGGGCAGTCATTGTTTTTACTTCACCTCACTTGGAGAAAAAGACCATGTGCGGTGCACATCATTAAGTGCGTGGGTGTGTATGTGTGCGCTAAACCTGTCTTCTTTCTAGTGTCCAGGTTTCTTTAGGTGAGTTTTGCCCAGCAGTGAATATGATGACACAGGCTTGGTGTTTCATGAGGCATTAAAAGAGAGTGGAGCATCTGGATTTCTTAGCCATGCAGCCTCAGGCACTCTCTTTAAGTTAACTAAACACACAGCTAAGACCCTGTGAGCTTTTAAGAAGTTCAATCTTGACTAGGTATCGAAGACTTAAGATGTTCAAAAGACAGCAAATTCTCTTAAAATTTCATTTTACCCACGAGACCCACAAGACGTTACCTATGTCCCACCACAAAGACACCATATGGGACATGCGGTCACCAAATTTCCAAAATAAAGCCAATGTCTAAACCTGAAGGTCTATTTTTAAACAAGCTCTACCATGCACCACTATCACCACAACAGAACAGTCTACAGGCGTTCCTGAGCTTTCCCTTGTGCTAATGAAAATCTGCTTGCTTCATCTTTGCCCCAATTTATTCTCATGGCTGTTACAAGGGATGGGAGAAGGGTTGTGCGAGGACACTGCATTTCGTACTTCGCAGACAGAAACAGAGGAAGAAAGCTAAAACTCAAATCTCCTCCTTCAGAATCGGAGAAAGAACACAAGACTTCACCATTCTGCTTTGTCACCTCTAACCTCACCAAAGTACTCCACTGTCTTTCCAAAGGTCTGGATTTAGTGTTCAACCTGCAATGAACACCTAATTATTCCAGACTCACTCTGTTCCTCCCTTGTTTTCCAAAAATTTTCCCATGTAGCGTGACCTGTGCTGACTGTACCGGGTTTGCAAGGCCCCGGGCTAATGTGGGTCTGATTATGAAATTTCCTGTAGTTTTCCTGTTCTCTCTGTAATAGGTATATTCCACAGAGAGAGACAGACTTCACTCCACAATTTTCTCCTGTTGATCGTTCTTAGACAGAAGAAGATAGGAACGTGTGCACACGTGTGAGAGGGAGATGAGGAGATGTTAACCCAGAAGTACAAACCACAGAATGAGATTTTTGGTTTTAGTGCATCAAAGCATTTCAACAAAATCCTTGCATTCTGGTCTGGCCACAGCTCCCTGCTGTCCTATCTTTTCCTTTGGCCTTTATCTTGCTTTATCAGTGAGCACTTTTTCTTTATTGATGTTTCTCAGGTCCTTCATCATCTTTACTCCGCTCCTTCACCTCTAGCTGAAGTGATTTGATGTAATATCTGCTGATCCTGGTACTTGAGACTGACCATTCTCATACAGACCAGCCAAAACAAATGCAGTGTTTCCCGTCTATGTTATAATAAAGGTTAACTCTGTGCAATATCCTGATATTGCACAGATATAACCCTTTCACAAGATGTTTTTGAGAATACTTAAATATGATCTTGATTTTATGTTTTCTTTTTGCATTAGTATTTCACTCTGCTCACTTTAAAGGTGTCGTATGTAAGATTGTGGCCAAAACTGGTGCTGCAATCACATTCAAAATACTATAGAGCGTGGTATCCTCTCCTCCTCCCCCCAGGCTAGGGGTTGCCAGATCCAGCATGAGTGTCTACTACAAGGATCTACCATGGCACACAACGAGTACTCCACCGGTACTTAGACCAGGCTCAGTCTCTTCACCCAGGCCACGATCTCTTCTCCCGGGACTGGCCGCAGTGTTTTCCTCGTTGGGGCTGGACGGCGGCTGAGCTGGGCCCAGGTGAAGAGACCGCGGCTCAGCCCGGGTGAAAACATCACAGCCCGGCCTGGGAGAAAAGATCGCAGCTCAGCCTGGGAGAAGACATTGTGGACTGGGCCTGCAGTCTCACCCCCACTGAAAGCCGGGGGAGACCATGGGAGAGCCGGTGTCCATCTTCAAATTCGTCTCCGTTTTCAGCCACCTCCATGTTTCAAAAGCATTTCAAAATGTTCCGGCTGCAGCTCAGTGGGAGCTGGCAACCTGGATGCTGAAACACTACTGACTTCATGATTGGGAGATAGGTGATGGGCGGAGCATCAGACCAAAACACAAAATGACAAAATACACATTATTTAGGGCTGACACTTAGCTTTTCAAATGCAAATATTCGGGCCGGACTACTACAGGTGAGTCCGAAAAAACACTCTTTTCATTTAAAGAAATTGTACCACTGAAATGGAAATGCTTATTTTTCTTTTGATTATACAGTCATATCGATGTGGTTATTGAGCATGTCTGGGCGATTGAATCATTGATTTTATGGCATAGCATAACAGAGGGAATGTCCATTGTTTATTGTGCACCGAAATATCTGCCAACACAGTTTATGCCACCGTGAATGAAATTGAAATTGTCAACCATTACAGCATGTTTACTCGCCATCAAAATGTTTTGTCTCAACGAAGTCGTCCGGCACGACCTTCAACCTGGCTACCATTCAGATTGATGCAAATCTGTGCTCGTTGTCGCATCTCTAACACAGCTCTTCTCGCCATTCGTGTTCGTCGTAGGGCTTGGATTTCAGCCGTGATGCGATTTCGGAGTTCCTGAAGAGTTTGTGGAACAGTCTGATACACACGATTTTTAAGATACCCCCACAACAAAAAATCAAGGGGGGTCAAGTCAACTGCCGGATGGTTTCTTGGACGCTACCAGTTTCGGCAGAATTTTGTCACCATGAAAGCTCTCTGCACATCCGTAAACTGTGGTCTTGCCATGATGAAAACTCCCTGGGCACTGTCATGTAGGCCTATGTCCTGAGTGTGAAAGCAAAGCCCCCGACTCCTGTAATTGTTGTCAATTTCAAGTTTGTTCACTGTGGCATACATTGTGTTGGCAGGTATTTCAGTGCCCAATAAACAATGGACCTTCTCTCTCTTATGCAATGCAATAAATCTATGACTACATCACCAGACATGCTCAATAACCACATCAATATGACTGTATGGTCAAAAGAAAAATCAGTGTTTCCGTTTTAGCAGTACATTTCTTTAAATGGAAAGAGTGTTTTTTCTGACTCACCCTGTACTGTCAGTGATATCAGTATTGAAATGAACATGATTCCTTAATGTCTGGTGACAGGGCAATTTTATGACGACTTGGAACATACAGTAATCTACAAAACGCACCTTTAAGTATCATAGAATACTTTGAAGGCGTCGTTTATCTCCACCCATTCTCCATTTAGTCTCCTTAACTGTTGCCAGTGTTCGAAAGTAGATAGGTCTTGATGAAAAATAAGATGAATTCACAGAGCTGTATTAAGTTAAATTACACTGTTTTCGTGTATTTTTGTGCTGTTGTTTATGCTCCCCCAAGATATATTAGTTCAGTGTTTACTGCTAGCGGTGCTCGAGATATAGATTGGTTGGTGACAGATGCAAGAGGGTCAATAGCAGCAGCAATCAAAGACAAACAACAAGCAGGAGAAAGTGTCTTTAAGTGTGTTGTGAAGTCATTGTGGGCTTTGAAACACACTTTCCATTCAAAGTGTTTCCAGTCTGTGTGTAGCAGCCACTGTCCAGATGGGCCACCACTTAGAGCACATAGAACAGTGTTTTCTGGGGGCTCCAGCAGGTGAAGGTGCTCATATATAGTGGCAGCTGGTGAAATAAATTTTTGGTGGGGCTAAGTATCCAAGTCAGTTTTCAACTGCACTATAACCACATATCACCACTCGGATAGACCAGAGCATCATTATTTTAAAATATAAATTTAAATTAAAATAAAAATACACAGTATGTGTTTTTCAGTCATGTAGTTGATATGTAAATTCAAACATCTCTCCTTCAAACATGCACAGTTTTCTATGACTATTGTTAAAGTCAGACATGTCCCTGACAAGTGTCTTTCCCTCTGATAGTATGGCCAATGTATTTAGACCAGCGGTGAAAGTAGTACGGGTAGACAATGGCACATGACATTAAAAAAAAATTAAACATCAGTGAAGGGCTGAAACATATCAATGATACTGCTCATGTTGGGAATCAATCCCCCACCTCCTGCATCAAAGCCAGTTGTGTTAACCTCTGAGCTTTCCAGCCGGTCAGTCATAGCTCAGTAGTATTACTGACAAACCTATTCACTGATTCCATTTCTGAGGAAGGTCTTGATTATTTTTGGGATGTGACATTTACTCCCGTGGGAGGCTCTACTATCTCTTGTATTGGAGGGGGTCTACTGCGCATGTGCCATTTATAACAAGAGTGTATTATGGTAAATGGAGAGCCTTGGGCACAGATTTTTGCACCCCAAACAGGAAGCGTGTGACTTAAAATGACTGAAAATTAGGGCTGGGCAAGTTAACGCGTTATTACTGCGTTAACACTTTCATTAAATAACGCCGACAATTTTAAAAAATCTCCCGTTAATGCCGTTCTGCCTTTCAAGCAAGTCTTAGTTCATTTATACATATGGACTCTTGTTTGAAACTCATGCTTTATTTTGGCGCTCCACAAGCACCACAAGCTCCAAGCACCGAACTTTCCGAGTAATGCTGAATCAAACTTTGTTAAACTCCTGCAGAAGCAACGCCTGTGTGTATCAATCATTCTGTTGTTTGCTAAATAATTTCACATGCAAACGTGCTGTTAGAAACATGTTTATGACGTTATTTTGGATGTATTTATTACAATGTGTTATTACATGTTAAAGCTAATTGGTTTATGCTAGCAGTCAGAGATGGGTTGCTAATTTCTTCATGCAGGCTCCATGTTAAGTTTATGTAAATGCATTCGTTGTGTTTAGGTATAATATGCCAGCCTTTGAACTAACCTTTACTTATTTACGATGTGATTGTTGTATTAGCAGTCAATTTAAGTTTATAATAATTACATCTATGCATTGTCCGTGAATGTGCATATCATTAATAGA
The DNA here is from genome assembly GCF_902148855.1 of Sphaeramia orbicularis. Lineage (NCBI taxonomy): Eukaryota > Metazoa > Chordata > Actinopteri > Kurtiformes > Apogonidae > Sphaeramia > Sphaeramia orbicularis. The sequence continues at coordinate 5,721,552 of NC_043976.1, forward strand.
CATAACTAATGTGAATTACTTTGTCTTTATTTTATAGTTTCACTCTGTCAATCTGCATGATGTCAAGTATGTACATTAAAGCTGCAAACTTCAAAGAGGACATATCTTGCATCGTCAATTCAAGAGTTAGCTCGCTGTCTAGCTCAGACTAAGTACAGACGTTTTAGCGAGGACAATACACTCCTATTCTTCTGGCCCTGCTTGTGTGCGTGTAGCGATTAGCTTGGCAGATAGACAACAGGTTTACCAAGAAAAGCCGGACGCCGAAAACTTCTCTCCAAATCTTTTACTTGAGACTCACTGTAAAACTGCAACATACATACAAACTATGTCTCAGCTCTGTTCACTGCCTTAGTACATTTACATGACATTATACATTTAAATGAATGGGAAAAAGATTGCTAGCTCGATGCTAACTTGAATGGGAAAATCCATAGACACGCTAACAATTAGCATTTACAGATTAACTTAAGATTTACGTCTTTTTATCGAGCAACAAAGATTCACATCAGAGATATTTTATATTATTCATTATTACAACATCTGAACATAAAATACTCACAGGCAAACGTTTTCAGGCCATACAACAGAGTGAAAGAAACGCGTCTGTTAGTTCCTTCTTATGTCCTAACTGACTATGGGAACACCGCAAGGATAAAACATACATTAGTGCAACTTATTCCGACCACTAGAGGGCCCCCTTTGCTTGCTTTAACACTGAACATCACATATTATTGGGCTTATTAGTATTAGTATTTATTAGTGGGCTTAAGACTCCTGTCAGTCACTCACAAGCGGAAATAAACTGGTGTGGGCATAAACATGGAGAAAAGTACATGGACATTTTCATTTTAAATGTCTTCAGGAGCTTGTTGAGAAGGACACAGTTGTTTGGAAGCACTGCAATGCGGAATTATTTTTTTTATCACCAGAGTACTTCAAGTCTGAACATCACTGAAAGGATATATATGCTGTTGATGCCAGCAACCCCCCCCCCCCCCCCCCCCAATAACTATGCGATTAATCGCGATTAATCACAGAAATGAACGCAATTAATTGCGATTAAAAATTTTGATCGCTGCCCAGCACTACTGAAAATATTTTCAAACTACACTTAAATGCAGATGAGACATGATACAGGGCTGTATCATGTACATAGCTTGTTTTTTTTTGTAAATATTAATGTTTGTTGTAAAATTATTATAGATGATTCCTATTGTCTTCTTCATGTGAGACAGGTGGGGCAGCACCCTAGTGCCATCTATTGACGAGCTGCCACTGCTCTATATGACTTTGATCCAAGCCACCAAAACACCCAGACCCTCCCCTGAGTAAGAACACCCCTACTGGACTCCAAGAACCCTGGACCCCAGGATGTGAAAACGCACCACTGCATAAAAAAAACTGATTTCAAGCTTCTGTGCCTAAAACATCTAAAACTCGATTTTTAAAACAAGATGCGCCAAAGACTCTACAAATCGGTCATAAATCTCAGAGGACCTTTTATTTGCTCCTTTTTTCCCATGTTTTTTTTTCTTTTTTTCTTTACTACTTTGCTACTGAGCCAACTTCCGTAGTCCACTTTTCTGTTGCCTTTGTGGCTTCACTGACAGTGGGGTTTCATGGACCGCCAAAGGGGAAAGCTAAGAAGTCTGATGGTTTCTGGCTCCATGCTGGAAGCCCAAAAATACGAGCTCACTTAACATCAATGACTGCAGAGAAAGAAAAAAGGACCAAAAAAATAAAAAAGAGATGAAGAAAATATGGACATAAACAAGCAGGGGCTGACAATTAGAGAGGGAGTAAGGTTACACCTGTTGCGACGGCAGTGGAGGAGAGTGGTTGACTATCATCATTACCATCTGGTGCTGTTGTTAGCAACATACAACAATAAACAAGGCGGACCCTGTTACACAAACCATGGCTGGGCTGAATTAAACAGACAATAAACAAGCATACACACTTATTATGTTTAGGTTTTCAAATTTAGCTAGTGGTCACTGTGATTCAGAATGAGAATCAATTTTTCAATTGCTAAAATTACCCACTCATAATACAAAGTGTATTAGGATATTACCATGATCATAAATACCATGATCTAAACAGATAAGGAAAAGGGTGCAAAGGAATGTTACACATTTGGTTACATGAGGGAGGAGGAGGAAAGGCTTGTCTGGTTGTGTTCACAGCTCAAAAAATACATTTACCAGAACCTCTAAAGCTCACTAACACATTAACATGTCTTGTTTGTTGGATCTGTACATGAAGACAAAAACAACAAGCTGTTGTTTTCAGGGACTACTATTTCTCTATTTTCTGCTGCCTGTAAAACCACAATGTGGCAACTAATTATACATGTTCATGTGTGAAATTAATACACAGGCTGTGTGGTTCAACCTTACTTGTACTTGAAATAGGGCTCGGAAATGTGATGACCTTGTTTCAAAAACGTTATTTGGTGTATATGATCTTCTTTTCAAGGCATTGTACAAATCACATACAATGCCTGTTGTAAAATAATGATTTACAATGAGAGCGCTTTCCAAACTCATGTAAGTCTTTTAAAGCTGGCAAAGAACCAGTGTAAATACAATTCTTTACAGAGAATTGTTGCATCATGGGTTGTTTGCAGTATTAAAGTTGTGTTTATAGTGATGTTTTAAGGTCTGACTGTGCTTTAAGTATTCATTGGTACACCAGGAGGTGGTGTAACATTCTTTTCTGCTGCTGACAAAATAAAATTATGACAACAAAAAAGGCCTTTAGATCACTTTCAGCTGGTAGTGGCTTGCCACAATCCTAAAACAACTTGCGGACAGATAGATCCAGATGGCTGCAGATGTCAGACAGACCATAAGCCTGCTTTTACATGGATTCCCCAAAGCAATGGTACAAAACACAATGTTTTGAGATCTCTTATGTTCGTATGAGAGGTGGAAAAATATTTTTGGTTCATTATGTGTAAGGTCAAAGTAAACCCAAATATTAATCACTTTAACCAGGTCTCTGATTAGGCTTAGGTTTTTATTTGAGCCACATGATAGTTAGGTTTTGTTTTTGTTGTTTTTTTTTAAATTGTTTTTTTTTGTGTTTTGTTTTTTAGCCCTGTATGAAACACAGAAACAAGAAAATAGTCCCCTTTCAAGTCTTACACTAGCTTTACTACTTCTAAACCTAAGCTGAAATATCATGAAAAGGATGGATGTTTAACTAAGAAAACAATTATTATTATTATTATTATTATTATTATTATTATTATTATTATTAATAATAATAATAATAATAATAATAATAATAATAATAATAATAATGTTTATTATATTAAAATATGGATATTTTGTATTTGATACAATATTGAGTATTAATCATGCAAATAGAGAAATGCATTCCTTCAAAACTGTAGTTAAAGACTGTATTCAAATTATGATCCTTTGGGCAGATGACCCACTCCTGAACACCAAATAAAAATCCTGTTACATTAAGGAACCTTATGTTTTTTTTAAAATAGTTAACCTTAGAAGAAGAGTTGTGTGTCACTGGGATAAAGGCAAAACAAAGTTGTTGTTTCAAGCTTGCTCTGACAGGAATATTTTGCCACGAACTGTCATTGGAACTACTCTGAACTCCAAACCATGACATGAAGAAATGATCAAATTCACTAGAGATACCTAAGAGGCGTTCCAGAGCGGTGTTCCAGGCTTAATAATTTGCTCAACGCTGACCTGTGCAACTGTAGTTGAGGTCAACATGCGGCCAAATCCAACGGCCCCTTTGATTTCAGTGGCAGACAGTCAAAGCCGAGGATGAGTAAAGAGTTACTGCCATGACAGGTGAGTCACAATGCAGTGCCGGACAGAAAAGTATCACCCTGAAGGCCTGTTACATGCACAAAGCCTGTGTCATGAGGCTCAGCTTGCTGGATGTACAGTCACATTCAAACAGCTGAATGTGTAGACACATAAGCACTTGGACCGGTTACTGTTAACCTGTTAATTTTGGCTATGACCAAAGAATGAACGACAAAAGGCTTCAGGCGATGTGTCGCAACGTCTTACTGATGCTATCTTTGACTTGAACAGCCCAAGCCAAAGTCCTGAGCATGAGGTGTGACAGAGTGAGTGCTCACACTTTTTGGTTTTGGTTTGTATCCAGATCTATGTTTTTATATTTGTCTTTAATGATCTGTGCTTTTTATAATGTCAAGAAAAGTCTGTAAATGAAGTTAGAGATGCCTTGGCACTCCCTCTGGCCTGTGCTCTGCCAAGGCTACTTTTATATTACCCCTCCCAAGCGTTTCCCCTGTTCTTTCTGTCTCTTCGGGTGGTGAAAATGTCTGGGCCCCAAAGAACCAAACTGTCAATTCCACTCAATTAGCCAAAGACATCATACACGGTGAGAATTTAATGCCTTCTCCGTTTGTCCTGACAACGCTTTGATTGCTTAAAAAAATACTGAAAAGTGAAAGAATAATTAGCTCTTATACTATTAAAAAGAACATACACACACTGACAAAGCCAGACAGATACTGAGCCACTGCCCAAAATGACTCTCCTATCCACTACATTTCTTTTTCTGTGTTCTTTTTTCCACGTCTGCCCAGCAGATGACACACTGGTGTGGCTTGCGGTTGAGGCAGATACCAAGATCCAGCAACGAGGATTATGCTTTGTGCCTTGCTAGATGGAGAAGAATAATAACAGTGTTTGAGATGTTTAAACATTGCCAGGTTGTCATTGTGTTTATGAGTGCCAGTAACACAGTGTAATCAGGGCCCCCATAAATCAGCCAAATGAGAGGAGCGTCTTGACGGAGAAGTAAATATCAAGACAAAAGTGTCTTCTCTGTGTGTATGGATGTGTGCGTGGACTACAGGGTGTCGCAGACAAACAAAAAAAAGGAACCAACATCATCATCATGAGTGGGGATCAGATTGCAGGATTTGAGATTGGCAGGACAAGTGATGACTCAAAATGATGATCACAAAAGACTGAAAAGGGAGACAGCGATAGTATCTGAGGATTAGGAGGCTCGTACTTATAAAGGCTGACTTCATAACAACAACAACTGTCACTGGAGTTGCCATCATCCTGATGATGACCAGATGAGCTGGTTGATAGATGGTAAAATCAATCAATCAATCAAACTTGCAGAATCACAGTCCAGAAGAAGAAGAAAACAGAATGCACACCATATAGAAGTATGATAAATACATACCATACAAAAGCACAATAGAATAAGATTATACAAAAGTATGAATAATGATTAAAAAAAACATAATAATACAATGTTTAAAAAGAGGTGAAGAGGTGGAAAGTGTCCTATGAAAAAGACTAATTCCACTGATGACTGTTAGATACCAGCTTCAAAACATCCCACCTTCAACAACATCGCTCTACTAAGTCTGTAAACTGTGTCCATTTACATTTATATACTCTTTTTTCTGCACACCATTATACATAAAATGTATAAAAGTGCACAGACACCATAACATCACCTATTGGTTTTTGGAGTTTCAAGTTTGCTTTTTGAACCAGATGTAAATGTATTTGAACAAGAAGAAATAGAGCAATGGAGGACAGGGGAGCTAATGTTAATTATTGGCACAGCAAAATGATCATCTTTGAGAAGCATTGCTGTAGCAAAAGTACTTGATGGTATATAACTGCTTAACCACAACAGAAGGAACTATTAGCTTCTATTAGCTGTTGTCATTTACGGTGAAAACATTTTACAAAGGTCTAACAATGCACATTGTTGCTTTTCCAGGTACAGCTTTTTTTTTTTTAGCTTTTCCACTGTGTGAGAAAAAAAGATCTCCCGGTAATATACACACGGATGCACAGCAAACTGAAATGTAACTGTTAGAACTACATTCTTGTCCTGAAAAAAATCTTAAAATGTTTCAGCTCAGAAATTATGACACAGACTTTTAAGTTCCTTGGTTGTTGCCTTGCCTTATAACTGAAGACCATGTCAGAATAGTTTATGCTGTTTCACTGTGACATCCAATCAGGCTGAGGGAGGACTATACCTGTTCCTGAACCAAGCTATGTGCCAAGTCAAGGTGAGTAGTTCTGATACTGGCAGTGGAAAAGTATCAGTCGAAGGTCCAAAAAAGTGAATGATACAAGAATGTATGGACCAAGAGAAAAGATCAATGGACGTCAACTGGAAATAGCAGCTAGTGGGAGTCAGGGATATTAAAATTTAAGAAGCTTGTACTGGCATCACTTTGAAGCAGAGGTTGTTGGTTGGTTAATGACAACACTCCTTCCAGTATCATAATGTATTGGTAATGTAAAGATCAGCACTACAAAGACTGAGGACCACAAGAGCGTAAGAATAAACATATGGTTCATATGGTATGGTGTGATATAAAGTAAGAAGTATTAAACACCTTCAATTTCTCAGACAAATTTTCATATAAAAAACAAAAAGAACTAGAGGCAAACTCCTCATCTCTGTGATAGCAGGGTTGACCTCAAGGGCCAGAGTGCAAATCAGACAGAACAAGGATGACTTCAGTATCATCAGGGGATAACGGCTGTTGTTTGCGGTGCATGAAACACACACATTAGAGAAAAACCACAAGTAAACATTATTCAGATTTTTAAGCATTTTTCATGTGCCCAAAAATATCCTTTTTTGGGAGGTGGAGGCCAAATGATATGTTTGCACTGCACTCACTGCATCATTATCTTGCAATTCTTCACAGTGGTAGGTTGAATTGCCCTCTCACACTCGCGGTGGGTTTGTGTGTGTGTTCTGTGTCCTCACTAGGTCACACCTCTGTTCTCTCATTAAAGTTCTCTCTCTCTCGCACTCACTCTCTGCCCTCCTCTATCCCGTGGGAACACAATGGCAGCCTATTGTTCTAGACACAGCTTGGTTTTTTAAAATGGAAACAATTTGTGTTTTATACAGACCAGGGCAGTGCGGCTTGGTTTTTCTTACTAGGCAGGCAGCTGTGTTTTCTGAATCTGATGACCTGATTTTGTGTGTGTATGTGTGTGTGTGTGTGTGTGTGTGTGTGGTTCCCAGAAAGCTTTGGTGTGTTGATGATTTAAAAACGATCAGGTTGAGAGGGCTCATTATTCCGCACTCTTCCAGTTCTATGTTAGGGAGTCATATATAAACAGTGTCTGTGCCGATGTTTGTCTGTTAACACTTCTCCGCAGAATGAACACTGTCTCAGTCTGCTGCTGTCTTCTCTGTTTGCCTCGCACCCAGCCTCTGTTTAGTGGTCGGAAGCCAATATCCCATCTTCCAATGGCAGAGGTTCACCATCAGGGTTTTTTTCTTCCCTCTCACTCTGTCCTTTGCTGTCTCTTTATCCACCTTTCCATTCGCATGAAGCTGCACCACAGCTTAATGCCAGGATTATACCTCACCTCTGCCAACTCTCTTCGTTCCCACTGTTGGACTGGGACACACCCTGAAGGACACTCTACTGACTTTCATATACATCACTGAAAACACACATCGTATAGTCAGAGCACAAAAAGTGACTTGAGTGTGTTTGTGTGATATAAAGACCTCATTTGGACACATGAGCACCAAACCAGACTGGCGGTCTGGATTAACACAAAAATGTGAGCATTATATCCATTTTATATGGTGAATACAGGCATTGTGGAAGAATTCAGATCCTGACGAAAAAACTGAAAGTGCATGAAACTTTGGAAGTTAATAAATGTGGGTGAAAAATCTGACTTCAGTAAACTATTATCAGTAAAATGTTTGTAATAGATATAGACGGACAGACAGACAGACAGGCAGGCAGGCAGGCAGATAGATAGATAGATAGATAGATAGATAGATAGATAGATAGATAGATAGATAGATAGATAGATAGATAGATAGATAGACAGACAGACAGACAGACAGACAGACAGACAGACAGACAGATAGATAGAGTATACTTTACTATTATTATATTATAATATTCTGTATTATCATGCAAAATGGTTCTGTCTGTCTTTTTTTTTTATCATTAAATAAACACATGAATCAGCTTTTTATTGCTGCAATTTGTCAGTGTGGAGAAAATTTTCAGTCCTTTTATTGCCCTGGATAAGATCTGCACTGTAGTAAAAAAAAAAGCACATCATCATAAGCATTAAATAAATGAATGAAAAGTACACATGAAAAGTACACATTTGCCTCAGAGATGTAGTAGAGAATCAAACAGTTAAGTATGTGTCAGCTCTGCAAATTACTTTTTACTCACTTTTTAACATCCAGTGTTGACTCATTTCAGGGATAGGATTAGGGTTGCATTTGTTAAACACAGAAACCAGAAGACGTTCCCTTTAAAATGGAATTGTGTACATTCATTTCATTTGAAAGCCTGACACTTCTGTTACATCACTCACTCTGTCTCAGGGCAGAGCTCTGTCTTGTTATAAAGATTTCTTTATTATCTTGTTTTCCATTGGTCTCCTCATTCCTTTGTGCACATCAATACATTTACATACCTTGGAAAATGTATGTGTATTTGTTGCAGAGTTGTTAAGGCTGACTGGCTATACTCAGATCTTAGTATCTAAAACACACATTAGATTTACTCTTACAGATTATTCCACATTCTCATTCAAAACTGAATTTAAAGGACAAGTTCACAAAAAAAAAACAAAAACTGTGAAATCCACGGCACTGAAATACAAAACCATTTTGTAACTTCAAACTAGGAAAAACTTGTCCAGGTAATTCTTGATAACCTACAGACTTCCACAGTTCCCAAAGTGGGTGGCACACACCACACAAAAAAATACATAAACTCCATTTTAAGCAACACTGAAAAACATCTAAAAATAGAAGTAATATCGAGATTACCCAGTTATTTTCTGGAAAGTGTCATCTGCAGCACTATTTATAATAAATATGGAAACATTGTGAGTTCAAATTGACTATCAACCATTTAAAAAAAAAAAAAAAAAAGATTGTTAATTCTAAAGTAAGTATTTTTCTCTAAATCAACAAAGTAACACAGCAGGAGGTTGAGTGAGTAATAGAATTTTGTGACGTCTAGTGGTGAAGTTGCAGATGGCAGCTGACAGAAGCCCTCCTTACCCACCGATACAGTGCCCAAAAAACAGTAAAAGTCCTTTGTTTGAACAAGTGTGTGTTTGGTCTGTTCTGCATTTTTTAATTGAAGGGAATATAAACTCTAGTTGACGCTCAAAAATACACTTATGTATAGTTTCACTTCCATAAGATGGAAAAAGAAGATGAAGTCCATTCTCAGCTACTGTAGAAACATGGTGAAAGGCAGTCTATCCCCTCTGAAGGTAGGAAACAACTCATTTTAAAGGTAGCATAAACACAGTTCTTATTTCCATGTGGTTATACACTGAAGAAAACATAATTATGAATATTATATCCCATTTCTGCGATTAGATCCTCCTCCATCTTGGGCCTTTAATATACTTTATGTGACCTGTTTCATGTCCACATGACAGTTTAAAAATTTGGGAAATACTCTTTGTACTGGAACTATTTTCTACCAAAGAAATTAGTAGGCAGAGAAGCTTTAACAACAGTGAAAGATACTATGTTCATTTTTAACATGGAATTTTAAAGATGAGGATAAGGAAAATTTTAATCATCTGTGTATTGAAGCCAAAGTGTTCACAACTGAACTATACACAATCATAACTAGATATTATTAAATCCAAAAATATTTAATTTTAAGTACCCTCTTTAACTGTCCTTACTGTGATTACACTCGTCTCCCTATCTTTGTAAATAAATCCTTCAACATAAACACACATGCGCTCATTTCTTCCAACCACACTCTCTGTGCGTCTTAGTCACTGCCACCATGCTGTCTTTCTTCTCCCAACAGGCCACTGCTGAAGAGACTTAACTCTTGATCTGGATGGAACAAGTGCCTTCTCCTCCTCCTTCTCCCTCTCCACACTGATTCCTAAAGCCCAACCTGAATCCAATGAGTCTTGGCAAAAGCCACCACATTAGAACAGCAACAACCCCCACCCCCACCCTCACCCCATGCCATCCCTCTCCCTGTCCCGCTCTTTCTCCCTCTGTCTGCCTTTCTCCTTGCCTAACTGTGGAAAAAACCAATTGTAGCCAGTCTATCCACATTTCTGGATCCTGAGATAAGGGGTCCTCATCATCACTGTCCACGAGTGGCTCATTGTCATCTCTGTGAGCATTGTGTCTCTTGTTGCTCTTAGGCGGATGCTGAATTATGCCGCCACTCATCAAGTCAGCGAACACACCATCAGAGTCTCAAATCAGATGCTACAACTAACATTCCTCACCAATACTGAGGAATAAATCTCTGAGGGTTTCTCTTTGGAGACAAAACAAAGGAGACATTAATGGTAAAAGAAACCCAGCAAAATATATCTTGTTTGTCCAAAATATGAAAACAGTAATGATAGAAATCTTTCTCTATTAAGAGCAGCAATGAAGGAATCTAAACATTCAGTCTATTTTTCCACATTAGCATGACTTTTCTTCCATTCACCTGGATGAATCCACAGCTCCTAAAGTGCCACAGAACTCTCCAAGATTCAATAACTGTCTGGCGTTTGCTGTGACCTAATTTGAAAGGCCCTCAGTGGCTGCCATCAAGCTCTGCTGTTTTTGTTGAACATATTTCTAAGAAAACTAAGTGTTACACAGCACCTTCCTTCGAAATAAGCCACTTGAAAGGTGACTTCTTGGCCTTGCATTTGCCAAAAAAAACCTCTGACTCAGATAGTGGTTGATGATGAATGCAATAAACTGAAGTAACAGTCACATATTTTTGCAATCTGCTTGCATAAATTCTATTTTTAAATTACTGAAGGAGCACAATTGCAAGAAAACAATTCAAAATAAATAACAGAACAATGACGGTGTTTTCTGAAATCATTATTTCTAATCAAAAAAATGTTTATTATCTGGATTTAATCAGTGCACTTACCGAAGAAGCACATAAAAATCTAATTATTGGAAACTTGCTTTTGGCTACTGACTAACTTTCACTTATTGGTACTTTTCCACATCAGTTGAAGCCCTGGCAAGATCTCTACAGGCTACTGTACTTAGCTACAACCAGTGTCCATAAAGGACAGAACCTGAGAAAATGTGCCACTGTCATCCTCATGGAAAATGTCCGAGATCTCTCAGCCCGCGTCCGCAGAAACGTTGCCAGTTATTTGGTGTATAATGATCTATATGATATTGGACTGTGCAAAATCTGGTACTGAGCAAGAAGAAAAACATTCATCCAGATTCCTGCCATTTAATATCCCATTAAAGGGTAATTTGGCATGAAATCCCTGGCATGTGTGATGGAATTTTACTGCTCCTTGTGTTCAATGAAATTCCCCACAGGTTTTGGACCATATGCATGTAGGTGTGTGTGCATGTGTGTGTTTGTACTGGATGCATGGGTTGGACGTGTGTGTCCATGTGCTTACGAGGTTTGCAAATGGTACGTATGTCTGTAAGTCCTCTGAAAGCAGGCAGAAGCTTTCCACTGAGGTGAATTTGCACTCTCCATCTCCTACCACATCTGACTGCCCTCTGTAGTCACAGATAACACTGAGGACTTAGGCCTATCCACGACTGCCAACTGGCCCAGTAGTGGACTCTGTAGTGAATGGGGCGACGGTTGCCATGCACGCCACTTTTGCTTCAGCCAATCGTGATTGTTTAACAAGCAGAAATTCTGCAAAAGAATGTGTGAAGAGACACCATTTGTGCTGTAAGTTCAAATTCTTTTCCTCCCCACTGGTTAAAAATGTCAGACATTCTGTCACTGTCAAAAACAAAGTGGGGGAGAACATTTGGAGAGTTAATCTGATTTATTCTATGGATGTTTTTGTCTGTGTAACTGATTCAAGTAGAGATTTATGTGAATCTGCTAAACAGGAAGACATTTTATCTTAAATAAAAACACAATGATTTTTTTTTTTTTTTTTTTTATAAAAAAGAAAAAGAATTTGTCCAGGACAAAAATATCTGGAATGTGCAACACACGCAAAGAAGAGAACTGAAGGGTAAGCAATGCAAACTCAAGTATAAAACTGTTTTCTCTGTCTCCCTCTCTCATTTTCTAAGTTTCATTTTCTCCACTTATTTTTTTTTTCTGACTGGGTGATCAGATCAGAAGGCCCCGGCAGGTGCTCATTCCCTTGAGTCAACACAGCCTCGGAGAACTTTCCATGTGTGGATTCAAAAGCTTCTCTTGCATGTAACAGAGTAACACTTCTGTGAAGATGCCAGAGCCCACGAAATCCAAGAGGGAGGCGTCAGCGCCAAGAAATGATATTAACCATAGAGATAAAATAGTTACTCTCTATTAAAAACAGCAGGCCAGCCAGGTAAATTAATCCTTTTTTTGGGATTTACATTATTAAAATCTGGTAGAGAGGGAGTTATAAGTCTCTCTTGGTCTATCCATCTCTTTATTTCTTTCACCATCTGTGAGTCCCAGCAGGTGCTTTGCTCTGGAAAAAAAAACACCGCGTTTGTTCAGGTCACAGGGTTTGAAGCCTTTCGATCAGGAAGGTTATAACTGTCATAGTTGAAGATGCATTTCATATAACCGACCCTCACCCCAAAACACACACTTACACACTCACACATCACCCCCACGCCCTCTGGCAGAGGCGACTTCATGCTCAGATAATATGAAACACATTTTTCCGTTTGGTGCAGCTTTGATTGAAACAAAATAAAAGCTGCTCTCCCCCCCTTTACAAAACCTCCCCATTCCTCTATCACTCCATCACCTACACCTACAAGTAAGTCCATACTGAAACACACAGTGAAAACATTACTTTTGGTTATGAATTCTGCCTGAACAATGGCCCAGTGTTCACAGCTGAAGAAGAGCTTGGACAGATCTGACCTTGATTGTTTGCAGCTCAGACAAGTTGAAACATCTCACTTGGAGTTTATTTCTTAGCAACAAAATGCCCTAAATAAAAACCACATGGAAGTCTGTGAGACAATTTTTCAGGAATTATTTCCTAACAATAGGTGTTGAAAGCTGTACAGGAGCAAATTTTGCACATGTGAGAAACAATAAAACAATAGCACCTGACTGATGTGCTTTATCATGTTTTATCTCACTCTGGAGGGGGGTTCATTCTGCAGAAAATTAATGGCCCATTGAATAGAGAAAAACAGGACTTGATACCGTTGACACGACTGACTATAAAAACATCAGTAACAATCATGTAATCTTTACTACATGACTGCAATACATTTAAATTGGTCTTGTAACATTCATCAGGTTAAAAGTGATGCATTTAAGCATAAGAGTTACTTTTGAGCTGAAGTTTAGATTCTATTTTAGCCAAATGATGACTAATGCATGCATTTTGGCCTTACACTTGTTCAATTATGATCCTCACCAGAAGCTTACATTAACTTTTTGCCCAGGGTGAAGGTAAAATGAAAAAAGGTGGAAGTTAAAAGGTTAATTTAAAAGTAAAATTCTGTAAGTCTAAAAAAAGACACTTATGCATAACATGCGCCCAGTGTGGCAGTACACAAACACACAGGCCTTTCCCCTCGCCTCTGCTCTCTCAGTCCGACCTCATGGCCGGATCAAAGACATGCCAAACAGCAGTCTGAAAGTGAGCATGTTCCACATGGCCTTGTTGTGTCTGGCCTGTTATAGCCTGGTCTGGGGAGCTGGCTGGGGAGAATTCCTCCTCTACCCAGTGTGTGACGTGATGTAAAATAGTGCATAGTTTTCTCAATTCTTCCAGTAGTCACAAGAATCACATTTAGCAACATAAACACTATATTAAATGAAAGTAGTGAGGTGGGAGAGAACAGTGTGACCTGGCAGCAGCGTGGTGATATAAAGACAGGCTGGAAGGCAGGCAGAGAGAGGCAGACAGCTGTGAAAAATGGACCAGATGCAGGAATTAAAACAAAATGTGCAGATGGAAGGGACAAAAAAAGAACAAAAGTGAAGGATGTCGTGTGAGGGAGACTCTCGAAGGGAAAGAATGTGAGAAATGTGGCTTCTTACCAGCCCGATAAACAAAGTTCGCCTCAGCCTCAGAGGAGGACGGTGATAGCAGGTCATCATCATACTCATTGGAGCTGAAGGAACCGGAGTGGTTCCTCTTACGAGCATCCATGACAGCATTGGCCACCATGACGTGACGCAGTGAGTCATTCAGGTAGCGGTGAAGGAGGCTGCTCTTGTACTTGGGTGGAGACACATAGTCCTCGGTCAGTGAGGCGGCTTCAGCAGCGGACCGCAGACCCGCACCCATACCCATGGCCATGCCCACCATGGAAGAGCCCTCCTTCTTAATGACACTCTGGTACATGGGCTTGTTGAGCTCCTCAGGGCCGCTATGTGTCCTCTGAGGGTTGTCTCCATCTGAATCAAAAATAGAATCATTAATTATTTCAGACATGATGGCATTTCACTTATGTTTTAGCTACACTTTAAAATACATGTTCCTTTCAAATGAAGTTTAATACATACACTTTGGCCTTACATTTCTTCTGTTACAATCCTAATTCTCAGTCTGAGCTCAAAGAGCTTAAGCTTAGGGCTAGGATTCCATGAAAAGCTTTTATAACCTTTATTTTTATAAGTAAGAATTTTTGTGATCCATTGTGGGTTTTAGTATTTTTTGGAAGTTTTTGGCCATCTCACTCCCAGTGGAAATGCAACAGCCTAACTTCCTAAAATAATTTTCTAACTTTCATACGTTCCAAAATCAAACCTGACTCAAAATGTGGCTATTTTAAGAAAATCTTGAGTCCAAACACCAGCACGGGGACATTTCCATCTGGCACTTATGCCCTCCTGTTGGCATAATTTCTACAGCAGAAAGCTCAGGTGAGACTTAAGACACATTACCAAACCAAAACGTATGGTATTCGATTTCCTCTCTGTCTAAAGCACATTCCCCATCTATCCCCATGCAGAAATAAATTATTTCCAGGGTGCTCCACAGCTGAAGGTACGGATCCGTACCTGATGAAAGGAACAGTGAGGAAGATAAAACACCTCACTGAAAAAAATAGATATCCTCTGGCAGGAGGGAAATCAGGGAGAAGTTCACTCTAGAAATTGTCTGCCAAGACTGTAATTTTGTAATTTGGTCAGGTTGGACATTTGATTCAGTCTGGGCCAAATTACAATTATGGCTCCAACATATCAGAACCACATGGAGGTACTTGGTCTCTTTCTCCTGTGCCAATATTTGAGGCAGAATTCACAGAGAGCTTAGTCTGAATGTCCACTTTGACACAATCTGTAATATAATAATACATCTGACCTGTCATTTTAACCATGTGGCAATGTACACCTAGTCAACAGCTCCTGTTCACACCTTCTTGAATCTGTCACTTCTTACCCAAACAGGAATGTAATATATAATGTATATAATGTATATGACATATGTCCCTATATCAAAAGCGATGTTAACGTGATATCTGGAAGAGGATATGTTATTATCTTCTTGATACATAGTAAAATATAAGTTTATAACATTTATGAAGAGAGACTGAATGTGTGCACATCCAGGAAAAACACCAAGGGTCAAGTCGAAAAATGTCTCTTAAAGCTATACCTACCGATCTGCCATGTCTCACAGAACTTTGAAATTCAGAATTTGAACATGAACAACCCGCCTCCCTCCAAAGCCCCACCGGCTTCCCCCTGCCTAAGCCATGATGCTCCCTTCCTCCCCTGACGCGGTGGAGGGGATAAAGGTGGAGGTGCGGTCTGCTTCAGTGCGGCCGTGGACCCCTCCCTCAGCAATCAGACACCTGCTGGGCTCCTTTACCATTAGGAGACCCTGTATTTAAGGGTTTGGTCTGTGCAGCGCTGGATCATTGTCTTCACTATACCTTACCACCTACAATAAAGGCTCCAGTCGGCATATTATGCCATACTGTGAGCAGCGCGGACTCCACTAGACATCTGAGGTTTCCAGTGGCGATTTCTCATAGACTGCAAGGGAAGCCCGGCTTCCCCTAAAATTACGAAAATTAAATGGTTAAATATGTTCGGTTGTGTTGACATTTCATTGACCACAAATGTGTTAGAACACGTTCATCTCCCAGACGAGTTCGTTCAGAATCTGCTTTATCACAAATCAACGGACGCGATGTTGTTCACTTCTCATCCATTCCCGTTGCGCTGTTTTCTCATTCGATCTCTGCTCAGTGTATTTGTCCGTAGACGCCGGGCGTCTATGGGCTTCAATGGAATGGAATGAGTGGAACAGTTTTTTTCATTGCCTGAAAACTGGACGGTAATTGGATAAATGCCACGATGTTGTCCCGCCCCCGGACGCCGGACGTCACAGGGGTAAATGGAGCTGTTGGCGGAGCTCGGCCGGGCTGGACGCCAGAATCCCATGTGCTGATTGGAGGATCAGTCGAAAGGCTGAACCCCGTTTGATTGACAGCTATTTTGAGATCTACTCCTTCACTGACACAGTTCAGTTTAATACCGTCGCACATTCTGCTGCGAAATCAAGAGAGAAACCACTACGAAATTACTCGTTCATTTCTTGCACTGTAAATAAAACACTCATTGTACTTCCTTGTTTCAATTTAACGTAATTTCAGCGTTTTCTTGTTTCAGTTACATAATTTAATCATTTCTTGTTCGAGTTGAATATTGTTTTGTAGATAGTTAAATCAATCAAGCTGTCGGCTAGGTTGGAGTGAAAGGAGCATCTCTGGTTTAAAAAGGCTGAAGTCTTACACTCACAACACAATGGGCCAAGGCAATCTAAGCAGAGAGGACACTGGTCCAGTCCCTGGAAAAGACGCCTACTTGGTACGATAAGGTCACTGACCATTTTCTTAAAAAGGAACAGAGGGCCGAATGTATGTTTAAATAACTTGACAATTTTTTAAAAATTTTTTTATGTAAGCTGACAATGAGCTTCCCCTGTCTGAAAGACGAGCAGCCACCACTGGAGGTTTCATAGTCCATACATTTATCATCCTACATCATCCTACATTGCGTGACACCAAGTACAGGTATGCGGTCATAAAAATTGAGCTTTGGATGGATGTGTCTGCGGAGTTCCGGACTTCATCTCCATCCTTCATTCACAAGACTCTGACTGCTGCAATCAGGTTTTTCTGTTTGTTCCTCTTAGTTGTTTCTGTTAATAAATCTGTTTTTTCCCTTCAACACCATGCCTATGAGTCTTATCCATTCACATCCCCAAACAGGAGGAGCAGCGCGAGTGGCACATCAGATTCAGGGGCACCTGTATCTGATGCGGGACGGCAGTAATGAATGATAGACACAATGCTTATTCAAACCGAATAAAATTATTGGTTAGACTTATATGAGAAATATATGAGCATTAAACATTTTTGAGTTTTAAAACTTGGTGGATTTCTTTTACATTTTAGTTTGCCACATGCTTATTAGGAGCATTTTAAGTTTATAAAAGAAAAGTCAGCGCATAATTAGGCTCCATGAAGGTAATTTAATTGTCTTTAAAACATTTCCTTTGGGGCAGGCAACTTTCAATTTACTTGATCGTCCCCACACCTGAGGAAGATGGTGACTGTGTAAACATTTTAGGTTTTTTAAAACCTGACAGTGCAAAGTCATATAAAGTAATCATAGGTAAATTTGTACTTGTATATATATATATATATATATATATATATATATATATATATATATATATATATATGTATATATATATTCTCTAGGGGTTACAAACAACACAGGGTAGTTCCACTACACACTATATGTAGCTCACATATCAGACTTTCCATATTTTTTTATATTTTTGCCTGCTAAAAACCTCATTAAAAAAACATTGAAACTTGTTCATCCACAGTACTAACACCCCACAAGTTACAACAGTACTTTACCTGTTATCTCAGAAAATGAGTTGGCGAAAGACCCCGGTAAGACAAAAAACTTCATGTCAAGCAGAGAAGCATGTATGAATCTTTTTTTTTTTTTTTTAGGCCCAAGCTGAGTAAAGCCGGTGCAGGGCCTATTGAGTCTGCAGTGGGCGCATGGGGACGAAATCGCCAATGACGCGGTCGCCTTTCGCCACTGTCGTCACTCTCACACATATTCACATTCACGGCACTGAGACCTTTCCGAAAATGTACATGACGTGCACAAATTGCATATTTACACCTACTCAGAATGAATGGGAGTCAATGGGACATGCCCACTCAGGGTCAGTCACGTGGGTGTAAGTGCACGACACATGACATCTGACCCCACAGACATGTGGGGGACCTCGAGAGCTTTCAAATAAAGCTAAATACATGGTTGCCACGGAAACGGCTATATTGTTCTTGCTCAGATTATTATTATTTTATTTTTATTTTTAGTTTTTAGGCTCGAGCCAAGTAAAGCCGGCGCAGGGCCTATTGAGTCTGCAGTGGGTGCATGGGGACGAAATCGCCAGTGACGCGGTCGCCTTTTGCCACTGTTGCCACTCTCACACATATTCACATATGAGACCTTTCCGAAGATGTACATGACATGTGCACAAATCGCATATTTACACCTGCTCAGAGTGAATGGGAGTCAATGGGACACGCCCACTTGGGGTCAGTCACGTAGGTGTAAGTGCACGACACGTGACATCTGACCCCACAGACATGTGGAGGAGCTTGAGAGCTTTCAAATAAGGCCAAATATGTGGTTGCCATAGAAACGGCTATATTGTTCTTGCTCAGATTATTAGGCCCTAGCCGAGTAAAGCCGGCGCAGGGCCTATTGAGTCTGCAGTGGGCGCAAGGGGACGAAATCGCCAGTGACGCGGGCGCCTTTCGCCACTGTCGCCACTCTCACACATATTCACATTCACGGCACTGAGACCTTTCCGACGATGTACATGACATGTGCACAAATCGCATATTTACACCTGCTCAGAATGAATGGGAGTCAATGGGACATGCCCAGTCGGGGTCAGTCACGTGGGTGTAAGTGCACGACACGTGACATCTGACCCCACAGACATGTGGGGGACCTCAAGAGCTTTCAAATAAGGTCAAATATGTGGTTGCCATAGAAACAGCTATATTGTTCTTGCTCAGGTTCTTATTAGGCCCGAATCGAGTAAAGCCGGCGCAGGGCCTATTGAGTCTGCAGTGGGCGCATGGGGACGAAATCGCCAGTGACGTGGGCGCCTTTCGCCACTGTCGCCACTCTCACACATATTCACATTCACCGCACTGAGACCTTTCCGACGATGTACATGACATGTGCACAAATCGCATATTTACACCTGCTCAGAATGAATGGGAGTCAATGGGACACGCCCACTCGGGGTCAGTCACGTGGGTGTAAGTGCACGACATGGGACATCTGACCCCACAGACATGTGGAGGACCTCGAGAGCTTTGACATAAGGCCAAATACGTGCTTGCTATAAAAACGTTTGTATTGTTCTTGCTCAGATTATTATTAGGCCCGAGCCGAGTAAATCCGGCGCAGGGCCTATTGAGTCTGCAGTGGGCGCATGGGGACGAAATCGCCAGTGATGCGGTCGCCTTTCGCCACTGTCGCCACTCTCACACATATTCACATTCATGGCACTGAGACCTTTCCGAAGATGTACATGACATGTGCACAAATCGCATATTTACACCTGCTCAGAATGAATGGGAGTCAATGGGACACGCGCACTCGGGGTCAGTCATGTGTGTGTAAGTGCACGACACGTGACATCTGACCCCACAGACATGTGGGGGACCTCGAGAGCTTTCAAATAAGGCCAACTATGTGGTTGCTATAGAAACGGCTATATTGTTCTTGCTCAGATTCTAATTTTTCTCCTGCTCTTTGAGCTCAATTTTGACCCTCTGAACATTTACGAAAACTCACCAAATTTTGCCTAAAATTCAGAAGTGCGAGAAATTGAATTTACATTTAGGTTTCGTAGATGTCGGTAAAGAAATGTTGCGGCAGCGCCCCCTTGAAAAGTGGAAATGCATTGCGCCAATGGGAGCTCGTCTAACATAAAGTTTGTCGTAGAGCCATGAAAATCGGTACACAGATTCATCATGAAAAGACAAACAAAAAATATTATTATGGCCACGCCCCTAAACCAACCCTTAGTCGGCCATATTGGATTGAAATTTCCAAAATGCTGAGTCAGCATTTTCGCTGACATTGTATTTTAACTATCTCCTACTAAGCCGTTTGGCTGAATGAGCTCAAAATCGGTGTACAGTATCTAGAGAAGTGGGACATCAAAAGTTATCTGAATTTTTTGAATCGGTGTCACCGTTTCTGTGCAACAAGGTTACAAACTTTGCGAAGTTTTTTTGAAAATTTGCCATCACAAAAATTGCTTCAGCTCAGACATACAAACACCGATTTGGCTGAAATTTGACTCAGACGTCCATCTCCCAGGCATACACCCATTTATTGAAAGAAATTGAAATTTCGCACTATAGCGCCCCCTACAAATGTACATTTACAAAAATGACATCAGTTCGGACATACGAACACCGATTTGGCTTAAATTTGACTCAGACATCTGTCTCCCAGGCCTACACCTATTTGTCAAAAGAAACTGAAATTTTGCACTACAGCGCCCCCTACAAAAATTTTTAGTATAAATATATATATAAATATAAATAAATAAATAAATAAATATATATATATATATATATATATATATATATATATATATATATATATATACTTTTTTTTTTTTTATTAAAATTGCTTCAGTTCAGACATACGAACACCAATTTGGCTCAAATTTGACTCAGATGTCTATCTTTCAGGCCTACACCCATATATCAGGAAAAATTTAAATTTGGCGCTATAGCGCCCCCTACAATTTTACCTTTCCAAAAATTACTTTACTTCAGACATACGAACACCAATTTGGCTCAAATTTGAAGCAGTTGTCAATCTCCCAGTCCTACACCCATTCATCAAAATAAATTGCCATTTCGCTCAGTAGTGCCCCCTACAAATTTACCTTCACGAAAATTGCATCAATTCGGACATACGAACACCAATTTGGCTCAAATTTGAATAAGTTGTCAATCTGCCAGGCCTACACCCATTTATCAAAAGAACATGCCATTTCATGCAATAGTGCCCCCTACAAATTTATCTTCACGAAAATTGCATCAGTTCGGACATACGAACACCGATTTGGCTCAAATTTGACTCAGTGGTACATCTCGCAGGCCTACACCCATTCAATGGAACAAATTGAATTTTGGCTCCATAACGCCCCCTACAGATTTATTTTTACAAAAATTTGTTCAGTTCAGACATACGAACACTAATTTGTCTCAAATTTGAGTCAATTGTCAATCTCCCAGGCCTACACCCATTCATTAGAAGACATTGAAATTTGGTGCTAGAGCGCCACCTTCTGAACGATGGACATACTTCTACTGGACGTGCCCGTGGCGAGGGCCTTTAGATGCCGCTTGCGGCTTTAATTTTTCTTTCTCCTGCGCTTTGAGCTCAATTTTGACCCCCTGAACATTTACGAAAACTCACCAAATTTTGCCTAAAATTCAGAAGTGCGAGAAATTGAATTTACATATAGGTTTCGTAGATGTCGGTAAAGAAATGTTGCGACAGCGCTCCCTTGAAAAGTGGAAATGCATTACGCCAATGGGAGCACTTCTAACGTAAAGTTTGTCGTAGAGCCACGAAAATTGGTACATAGATTCATCATGAGGAGACAAAAAAAAATATTATTATGGCCATGCCCCTAAACCACCCCTTAGTCGGCCATATTGGATTGAAATTTCAAAAATGCTGAGCCAGCGTTTCCCCTGACATCGTATTTTTTACTATCTCCTCCTTGGCCGTTTGGCCAAATGAGCTCAAAATTGGTGTACAGTATCTAGAGAAGTGGGGCATCAAAAGTTAGCCAAATTCTTGGGATCGGTGGTACCGTTTTTATGTGACGACATCGCAAACTTTGCAAAGTTTCTTTGGGAATTTACCATTGCAAAAATGGCTTCAGCTCAGACATACGAACACTAATTTGGCTCAAATTTGACTCAGATGTCTATCTCCCAGGCCTACACCCATTTATTAAAAGAAATTGAAATTTTGCGCTATAGCGCCCCCTACAAATTTTTTTTTTTTAATTTTTTTATTCAAATTGCTTCAGTTCGGACATACGAACACCGATTTGGCTCAAATTTGACTCAGTGGTAAATCTCACAGGCCTACACCCCTTTAATGGAACAAATTGAATTCTGGCTGCATAACGCCCCCTACAGATTTAGTTATACAAAAATTTCTTTAGTTTGTACATACAAGCACTGATTTACCTCAAATTTGAGTCAATTGTCAATCTCCCAAGCCTACACCCATTCATCAGAAGATATTAAAATTTGGTGCTAGGGCACCACCTGCTGAACGATGGACATGCTTGTACTGGACGCGCCCATAGTGAGGGCCTTTAGATGCCGCTTGCGGCTTTTTTTTTTTTTAATTAATTTTTTTTCTTTCTCCTGCGCTTTGAGCTCAAATTTGACCCCCTGAACATTTACGAAAACTCACCAAAGTTTGCCCAAAATTCAGAAATGTGCAAAATTGAATTTACATATAAGTTTCGTAGATCTCGGTAAAGAAATGTTGTGTCAGCGCCCCCTTGAAAAGTGGAAATGCATTACGTCAATGGGAGCACGTCCAATGTAAAGTTTGTCATATGGCCACGAAAATTGGTACACAGATTCATCATGAGTAGACAAAAAAAATATTATTATGGCCACGCCCCAAAACCAACCGGAAGTCGGCCACATTGGATTAAAATTTCCAAAATGCTGAGTCACCGTTTTCGCTGATATCATATTTTAACTATCTCCTCCTTGGGTGTTTGGCCGAATGAGCTCAAAATCAGTGTACAGTATCTAGAGAAGTTGGGCATCAAAAGTTAGCTGAATTTTTGGGATCAGTTTCACCGTTTTTGTGCAAGAAGGTCGCAAACTTTGCAAAGTTTTTTCAGAAATTTGCCTTTACAAAACTTACTTTAGTTTGGTCATATTATCACCGATTTGGCTCAAATTTGAATCAGTTGTCAATCTCCCTGGCCTCCAGCCATTTATTGGAAGAAATTGTAATTTTGCGCTATAGCACCCCCTACAAAGTTACACATTAATCTGAAAAATTTGAAATTGTGCTACATAGCGCCCCCTACAAATTTAATTTTACTAAAAGTGGTTCAGTTTGGACATACAATCACCTATTTGGCTCAAATTTGAATAAGTTGTCAATCTCCCAGGCCTACACCCATCTGTCAGAAGACATTGAAAATTCACACAATAGCGCCCCCTACAATTAATCTTTATGAAAATTGCATCAGTTCGGACATACAAAAAGCGATTTGGCTCAAATTTGACTGAGTGGTACATCTCCCAGGCCTACACCCATTCAATGGAAAAAATTTAATTTTGCCTGCATAGCGCCCCCTAAAGATTTACTTATACAAACATTTTCTTTAGTTCATACATACGAACACCGATTTACTTGTACTGTACGTGCCTGTGGCGAGGGCCTTTAGATGCGGCTTGCGGCTTTGATTTTTCTTCTGCTTGTCCAGCATCCTAACAGCAGAATGGCAGTCTGGCTGCCTTTTGGTGCTGAACAAATTTGCTTTGCCAAGGGTAACTTCATAAAGTATATGAACTGTGTACTGTGTTTATTATGAGTTTTGTTGAACCACATTTCGATTGGGGGGGGGGGGGGGGGGTTGTTGAAGGGGAGAGAGAATAAGGTGGCGAAGACCCTCACAAGGAAGTATCAACAATACAAACAGCCATGGTGATAATTATAATGGTAACAGTAACTACAACCAGAACTGAGTTAACTGGGCAGAGGAGAGTGAAAAAACAAAACAAACAAACAAACAAAAAAATACAATAAAATACATAAGACCTATTAAATGATGAATATAAGAAAAGAAAGCATGAACAAAATATCATATACCACGTTCGCACAAATAATACCTGTAACAAATAATACTAGTAACAAATCCACACAACATCAGTTGTTCTCATTAATCTGCTGTGACAGAGTGAACAAGGCAAAGAGACTGAGGTGAAGAACACAGGCATGCAACTGCAACTGTACTCCCTCCAAGGATCAGGGACTGACAAAGTGGGCCCCAAGGCCCTGCCAACCAGCAGACACCACAGAGAGGGGGGATCCAGCCCGCCCCCCTGAGAGGCGACAGTGCGCCCGCCCCGAAGACAGTCGAGGGAGGCTCCCGCCAGAGGCCCCACAGCAGCCAAACACAGGCCCCAGGGGGCCAGGGATGCCAGCCACCACCCCCCCATCGGGGGCCAGCCACTCAGGGGCAAGCGAGGCGCCGGTCCCCGAGCCCCACGAGCCCAGGAGCCACCCGTCCCCCCGGGCAGGGGGTCCTAACCAGCACACTGGGCGGCCGGGCCGGCCCAGACAGCCACCCACCAGCCAGTGCCCACCCCGATGCCACGCCTAAGCACCCCAGGGGCCCAGAAGCCCACCAACCGTCCATACTCCCCATCTCACCAAGCCCAAACCCCACACTCCCTCCAGTACCCCACTCACCCACACAAGCATATGCACACACACCCACTGACACCCAGACACACACACCACCCATCCCACATGTTCGACCACTCTCACACATACACCCACACGCACAAACACCTCCACCCATGCCCATACAAACACCTACCCACATGCATGCCCACACGCACACACCTACATGTACACACATACCCACACATGTACCCACACCCATCAACACCCATCAACAGCCCTTCCCACCCACACACACCTGCATGCACCAGACACGCATACCCGGAGCGCTGCCACCCCCAGCAGCGACCAGCACCGCTGCAAGTCCCCCCAAGGTGAGGCACCCAAGCGCAGCCCCAGCACCAACCACAGCCCAGAGCGGCAACACCAGCTGCCAGAAACCCCACCGCGGTCCACCACCCAGCCAGCAACTGCCCCCCCGCACACACACATCTTTCCCAGTCTTAACGTATACTGCAGCAGGCAAGAGGGTGGCAACCCCCCCCCCCCCCCCCCCCCAACCACAAACTCATGTGCCACATCAGAGGGTGGCACCCCCCCCAGCAATGCAGCCAGGTGAGTCCCAAGCCAATGGTCCAACCCCCCTCCCCCCAGGCCCCCCATCCTGGACGGCAGGGGTGTGGGAAGACCCCCCCCCCTCCCCCTTCACCTCCCCATCAGTGTTTTGAAGTGTGAGGTGTCTATGCAAGCAGATAAAACTGAGGAGCTGAAACTGCGCACCACTGAGGGTGACGCCACACAGGGGCCCACCCACCCGTGCGCTGTGTGGCGCCCACCAGGCGCCACACAGCCCTCCCCCCAAAAGTGAATGTGTGGTGTTAGTTAGTGTTTCTGTGTGTTGTGTTGTGGGTGGGTGTAATTAAAATTGAGGAGTTAGCCACTCCAGGGTACCACAGAGGGGGGCTGTTTTAATGACCCCCCCTGCCCTACCCCCTTGGGACATGCACCCTCCCCAAGACCCTATGTGCTTTGTGTGATGGGGGTGGGGAGGCGAGGGGTTGGGGGATGGTATGACTGGGAGGAAGTTTCCTCCCAGAAGACGAGCCAGTTGACATTCGGCACCCCCGTTCCCCAGTACCTGCCCCCAGGCAGGGGCCGCCAGGGAGCAGGGCGGTCAAGAGACCCCGGGCACCCAGCAACCATAGCCAGAAGGCCGCCGCACCCCCAGAGGCCACTCACACACTCAATCATCCTATGCGGTCGAGGGGGCATGGATCCAGGACCAGCCACCCCAAAGCCCCCCAAACAGGTGTGGGGACCCACCACACTTCATACCTCCCCAGTCTTACACGCACTAGGGATGCAGCAATCACCGGTGCAGTGCCACCCCGCAGCATGAGACCCAGCGACCAGCACCCCCGCCCCAGGTCCCAATCGCCACCATGGCGGCACCCCACCCCAAGAGAACCCCTGGCGACACCCCCCACCCCCCGTAGGGGCAGCAACCCCCCAGGCA
Source organism: Sphaeramia orbicularis (assembly GCF_902148855.1). Taxonomy (NCBI): domain Eukaryota; kingdom Metazoa; phylum Chordata; class Actinopteri; order Kurtiformes; family Apogonidae; genus Sphaeramia; species Sphaeramia orbicularis. The sequence goes on from NC_043976.1 coordinate 5,747,531, forward strand.
CACCTGCACAGTCCCCCTCCCCCACCGCCACCACCACCACCACCACACCACAGCCCTCCCTCATTCACCAAACATACATGTACATCAGTGGCGGCTGCTCGTCTTTCAGACAGGGGAAGCTCATTGTCAGCTTACATTAAAAAAAATTACAAAAATTGTCAAGTTATTTAAACATACATTCGGCCCTCCGTTCCTTTTTAAGAAAATGCTCAGTGACCTTATCATACCAAGTAGGCGTCTTTTCCAGGGACTGGACCAGTGTCCTCTCTGCTTAGATTGCCTTGGCCCAGTGTGTTGTGGGTGTAAGACTTCAGCCTTTTTAAACCAGAGATGCTCCTTTCACTCCAACCTAGCCGACAGTTTGATTGATTTAACTATCTACAAAACGATATTCAACTCGAACAAGAAATGATTAAATTATGTAACTGAAACAAGAAAACGCTGAAATTATGTTAAATTGAAACAAGGAAGTACAATGAGTGTTTTATTTACAGTGCAAGAAATGAACGAGTAATTTTGTAGTGGTTTCTCTCTTGATTTCGCAGCAGAATGTGCGACGGTATTAAACTGAACTGTGTCAGTGAAGGAGTAGATCTCAAAATAGCTGTCAATCAAACGGGGTTCAGCCTTTCGACTGATCCTCCAATCAGCATGTGGGATTCTGGCATCCAGCCCGGCCGAGCTCCGCCAACAGCTCCATTTACCCCCAGAGACGTCTGGTGTCCGGGGGCGGGACAACATCGTGGCATTTATCCAATTACCGTCCAGTTTTCAGGCAATGAAAAAAACTGTTCCACTCAGTCCCATTGAAGCCCATAGACGCCTGGCGTCTACAGACAAATACACTGACCAGAGATCGAATGAGAAAACAGCGCAACGGGAATGTATGAGAAGTGAACAACATCGCGTCCGTTGATTTGTGATAAAGCTGATTCTGAACGAACTCGTCTGGGAGATGAACGTGTTCTAACACATTTGTGGTCAATGAAATGTCAACACAACCGAACATATTTAACCATTTAATTTTCGTAATTTTAGGGGAAGCTGGGCTTCCCTTGCAGTCTATGAGAAATCGCCACTGATGTACATCCACACCCACATATCTGCTCCATCGGCCCCCCCACACACTAGCACACACCGACACGCACACACACAGTCGCTCATTCATACTCTTAGGCACACATGAACACATGTTCACGCACACCGACACACACCGGCACACCCACACACACACCGACACATAAACGCACACACACACACACACACACACACACACACACACTCCCCCACCCCAGGACTCCCAGGCACTAGCCAGATATCAGGGCATGCTGCTTGCTGCTGCCCCTGCAGCAGCAAGCTCAGGCCAGCCCAGACACCCCAGCGCACACTGGGCCCCACCTCCCGGGAGGGGCAGCACCCAGCACCCAGGCCCCAGGAACCCCACCCCGCCCACCAGCCACCCGCCCAGCCACCCGACCCGGGAGCCGCCAGCCACCGACCCAGACACAACCCGGAGCCCCCTGCCCCACCGCCACAGGGCAGCATGTATGAATCTTATGTAATTCAGCTTATAATTAGTGAAACAGAATTTAAGCGTCTGTCTTAGTGTGCACTTTGTTGTGCTGTGGTAACATTGACTGTTATGACAATATGACCAATAACTTTCAAACCTGAGAAACTGGCCTGAAATATGTCGTCACTTCATTTCATATATAGAATGTCTATATACGTAGATGTAACATGCATGGGTCAGTCTGCTACTGTAACTACAAAACAAGCTGTACCATTTTAGGTCAGTGACAGGAATGTTTGCTGGGTCAGAGGGGTTAGATCTGACCCCATAAATAGACTCTGAGACAAAAGCACAGGCTTAAAAACATAATGGAAGGCCTTTTGGTGCATGGGTCAGAAGTGGGAGCAGGCTGCGGATAGCTTCATAACCATAATGTGACAGGGAAAAGAGTCAGGCAGATATACGCAGCCTCTGGTGGTACAGTGGCCTGTGGCGGACACAATGCAAACACCATGCACACATTCCTCTGGAAGCCACACGCTCTGCCTCTCCTCCTCAAAAATGTAATTAAAGATTGCTGACACTACAGTGCTCTTCCTCTGTGTTCATTCTTTTACTGCACGGGTATATAAAATTGATTTTTTTTTATTTCCTGACCATGTTTTCAGAGCTGTCAGTGACTAGAAAAAGAAGACAGTACCTCCCTTGAGGATCAGCATGTGTGCATGTGTTTGCAGTAAATGCACGGCTGACAGAGGAGCTACTCATTTCCAATAGCAGGCTGGGAGACAGAGGTTGGCTCAGTGGAGTGTCTTAATGACAGCTCATTGTCTCTTATCTTATCTTATCTTATCTTATCTTATCTTATCTTATCTTATCTTATCTCACACACTCACCATTTATATATACCCAGAACACGGCTCTGCATAGTATCAGGCCACTTTAGGATATGCAGACAGAAAGATGGACTGGCCTTTGGCCTCATTTCACTAAATCATAGTTTTGGGGGAGCGAGAGGTATAATGTAAGGAGAAATTACCACTCTGTGAAAAGAGCGACAGGTTTACATCTGAATTTCTTATTCAAAACCAGGCTTTCTGATGTACATCTCTGATGTGACCATCCATCAGACTGATGGATGGAACTGCACCGCAAATGGAAAAATTTTTCACCATATATATTGATGCTTTACTGTAGACCTATGTTAAATACTGCCAATCATACAACTTTTTTTATGGTGACATACATGGAGATTCATGAAAAAATACTGTCACTGCTGCTTTATCAAATGCAAGCTTTTGAACAGCACTGCATAATATTACACTTTTTAGGTCATCATTGGAATCAGCCATAACTAAGAATTAATGGGTCACAGACAAAAAAAAAAAAAAAATCTAAAATGAGGGACTGCAAGACCAATGACCAGAATAGAAGACTAACAGCTGGCTGGGGCATTCAGGCAGGCATAGAGGATCATATGAACCCATGCCATTTGTCTTGGAATGGAGCAGAAGTCAGGAATTCTTAGCCTGTCATGATCCCTCTCTTTAAAATATGTAGCTTAACGGATGGAAATTCAGTACCGCACTATTGTGTGCAAGTGTGTAAGTAACTCTGCATTCACTTCCTCAGGTTTTACATAATTTCATGTGATCAGTTTAGTTGTTGTTGTGAATTAAACCATAAACACATCTCAATTATAAATGGAGGTCATATAAAATTAAAAGAGAAATAAAAAAGAATAGAAGCTGCTGTTTATGGGAGCTTTCACACCAAAGTCTTGAATCTTGGTCCAATGAAAAGATGGTCTGGATCAAACTAATCCATGGTTTGATCCATTCCTAGTGTGAAAAAAGCTTTTTGGATGGTTTAGACCTTTGGACCAACTACAGGACATTATAGCAGACTACTGTCGGTCATTAAACAAAGAAGGAACCAGAGGGGGAAAAAAATTAGCAGCTGTAGCGTATACGGCATATTTTTTTGTACAAATATGTTCCGACACTGTCCTGAAAAGTCTGCTTAGTAAAACAAATAAAATTAAAGCCGCAAGCGGCATCTAAAGGCCCTCACCACGGGCACGTCCAGTAGAAGTATGCTCATCGTTCAGCAGGTGGCGCTCTAGCACCAAATTTCAATGTCTTCTGATGAATGGGTGTAGGCCTGGGAGATTGACAACTGATTCAAATTTGAGGCAAATCTTTGTTCGTATGTCCAAACTAAAGAAAATTTTGTATAAGTAAATCTGTAGGGGGCGCTATGCAGCTAAAATTAAATTTCTTCCATTGAATGGGTGTAGGCCTGCGAGATATACCACTGAGTCAAATGTGAGCCAAAACGGTGTTCGTATGTCCGAACTGATTCAATTTTCGTGAAGGTAAATTTGTAGGGGGCGGTGTAGTGCAAAATTTCAGTTTCTTTTGACAAATAGGTGTAGGCCTGGGAGACAGATGTCTGAGTCAAATTTGAACCAAATCAGTGTTCGTATGTCCGAATTAATGCAATTTTCGTGAAGGTAAATTTGTAGGGGGCGCTATTGAGCGAAATGGCAATTTCTTTTGATAAATGGGTGTAGGCCTGGGAGATTGACAACTGATTCAAATTTGAGCGAAATTGGTGTTCGTATGTCCGAGCTGAAGCAATTTTAATAAAAAAAAAAATTTTTTTTAACTTGTAGGGGGCGCTGCAGTGCACAATTTCAGTTTCTTTTGACAAATAGGTGTGGGGCTGGGAGAAAGATGTCTGAGTCAAATTTGAGCCAAATCGGTGTTCATATGTCCAAACTGATATCATTTTTGTAAATGTACATTTGGAGGGGGCGCTATAGTGCGAAATTTAAATTTCTTTTAATAAATGGGTGTAGGCCTGGGAGATACACGTCTGAGTCAAATTTCAGCCAAATCAGTGTTTGTATGTCTAAGCTGAAGCAATTTTTGTGATGGTAAATTTTCGAAAAAACTTCGCAAAGTTTGCAACCTCGTCGCACAAAAACGGTGACGCCAATTCAAAAACTTCGGCTAACTTTTGATGCACCACTTCTCAGAGACTGTACACTGATTTTGAGCTCATTTGGCCAAACGGCTTAGTAGGAGATAGTTAAAATATGACATCAGCGAAAATGCTGACTCAGCATTTTGGAAATTTCAATCCAATATGGCTGACTAAGGGTTGGTTTAGAGGCGTGGCCATGATAATATTTTTTCTTTGTGTCCTCATGATGAATCTGTGTGCCGATTTTCGTGGCTCTACGACAAACTTTATGTTGGACGAGCTCCCATTGGCGCAATGCATTTCCACTTTTCAAGGGGGCGCTGTAGCAACATTTCTTTACCGACATCTACAAAACGTATACGTAAATTAAATTTTGCACATTTCTGAATTTTGGGCAAATTTTGGTGAGTTTTCATAAATGTTTAGGGGGTCAAAATTGAGCTCAAAGCGCAGGAGAAAGAAAAATAAGACAAAAAAAAAATAAATAAAAAAAATAAAAAATAATAATAATCTGAGCAAGAACAATATAGCTGTTTCCATGGTAACAACATATTTGGCCTTATTTGAAAGCTCTCGAGGTCCCCCACATGTCTGTGGGGTCAGATGTCACGTGTCGTGCACTTACACCCGCATGACTGACCCCGACTGGGCGTGTCCCATTGACTCCCATTCATTCTGAGCAGGTGTAAATATGCGACTTGTGCACATGTCATGTACATCTTCGGAAAGGTCTCAGCGCCGTGAATGTGAATATGTGTGAGAGTGGCGACAGTGGCGAAAGGCGACCGCGTCACTGGTGATTTTGTCCCCATGCGCCCACTGCAGACTCAATAGGCCCTGCGCCGGCTTTACTCGGCTCGGGCCTAATAATCTGAGCAAGAACAACATAGCCGTTTCCGTGGCAGCCACGTATTTGGCCTTATTTGAAAGCTCTCAAGTTCCCCCACGTGTCTGTGGGGTCAGATGTCACATGTCGTGCACTTACACCCATGTGACTGACCCCGAGTGGGCATGTCCCATTGACTCCCATTCATTCTGAGCAGGTGTAAATATGCGATTTGTGCACATGTCATGTACATCTTCGGAAAGGTCTCAGTGCCATGAATGTGAATGTGTGTGAGAGTGGTGACAGTGGCGAAAGGCGACCGCGTCATTGGCGATTTCGTCCCCATGCGCCCACTGCAGACTCAATAGGCCCTGCGCCGGCTTTACTCGGCTCGGGCCTAAAAATAATAATAATCTCAGCAAGAACAATATAGCCGTTTCCGTGGCAACCACATATTTGGCCTTATTTGAAAGCTCTGGAGGTCCCCCACATGTCTGTGGGGTCAGATGTCATGTGTCGTGCACTTACACCCACGTGACTGACCCCAAGTGGGCGTGTCCCATTGACTCCCATTCATTCTGAGCAGGTGTAAATATGCGACTTGTGCACATGTCATGTACATCTTCGGAAAGGTCTCAGCGCCGTGAATGTGAATATGTGTGAGAGTGGCGACAGTGGCGAAAGGCGACCGCGTCACTGGTGATTTTGTCCCCATGCGCCCACTGCAGACTCAATAGGCCCTGCGCCGGCTTTACTCGGCTCGGGCCTAAAAATAATAATAATCTGAGCAAGAACAATATAGTCGTTTCCGTGGCAACCACGTATTTGGCCTAATTTGAAAGCTCTCAAGCTCCCCCACATGTCTGTGGGGTCAGATGTCACGTGTCGTGCACTTACACCCATGTGACTGACCCTGAGTGGGCGTGGCCCATTGACTCCCATTCATTCTGAGCAGGTGTAAATATGCGATTTGTGCACGTCATATACATCTTCGGAAAGGTCTCAGTGCCGTGAATGTGAATGTGTGTGAGAGTGGCGACAGTGGCGAAAGGCGACCGCATCACTGGCGATTTTGTCCCCATGCACCCACTGCAGACTCAATAGGCCCTGCGCCGGCTTTACTCGGCTCGGGCCTAATAATCTGAGCAAGAACAACATAGCCGTTTCCGTGGCAGCCACGTATTTGGCCTTATTTGAAAGCTCTCAAGTTCCCCCACATGTCTGTGGGGTCAGATGTCACATGTCGTGCACTTACACCCATGTGACTGACCCCGAGTGGGCATGTCCCATTGACTCCCATTCATTCTGAGCAGGTGTAAATATGCGATTTATGCACATGTCATGTACATCTTCGGAAAGGTCTCAGTGCCGTGAATGTGAATGTGTGTGAGAGTGGTAACAGTGGCGAAAGGCGACCGCGTCATTGGCGATTTCGTCCCCATGCGCCCACTGCAGACTCAGTAGGCCCTGCGCCGGCTTTACTCGGCTCGGGCCTAAAAATAATAATAATCTCAGCAAGAACAATATAGCCGTTTCCGTGGCAACCACATATTTGGCCTTATTTGAAAGCTCTGGAGGTCCCCCACATGTCTGTGGGGTCAGATGTCATGTGTCGTGCACTTACACCCACGTGACTGACCCCGAGTGGGCGTGTCCCATTGACTCCCATTCATTCTGAGCAGGTGTAAATATGCGATTTGTGCACATGTCATGTACATCGTCGGAAAGGTCTCAGTGCCGTGAATGTGAATATGTGTGAGAGTGGCGACAGTGGCGAAAGGTGACCGCGTCACTGGCGATTTCGTCCCCATGCGCCCACTGCAGACTCAATAGGCCCTGCGCCGGTTTTACTCGGCTCGGGCCTAAAAATAAAAAATAATTAAAGCCGCAAGCGGCATCTAAACGCCCTTGCCACAGGCACGTCCAGTAGAAGTATGTCCATCGTTCAGCAGGTGGCGCTCTAGCACCAAATTTCATAGTCTTCTGATGAATGGGTGTAGGCCTGGGAGATTGACAGCTGATTCAAAATTGAGGCAGATCTTTGTTTTTATGTCCAAACTAAAGACATTTTTGTATAAGTAAATCTGTAGGGGGTGCTATGCAGCTGAAATTAAATTTCTTCCTTTGAATGGGTGTAGGCCTGCGAGATGTACCACTGAGTCAAATTTGAGCCAAATCGGTGTTCGTATGTCTGAATTAATGCAATTTTCGTGAAGGTAAATTTGTAGGGGGCGCTACTGAGCAAAGTGGCAATTTCTTTTGATAAATGAGTGTAGGCCTGGGAGATTGACAACTGATTCAAATTTGGGCCAAATTGGTGTTCGTATGTCTAAAGTGAAGTAATTTTCATAAAGGTAAAATTGTAGGGGGCGCTATGGCACCGAATTTAAAATTTTTCTGATAAATAGGTGTAGGCCTGGGAGACAGACGTCTGAGTCAAATTTGAGCCAAATCGGTGTTCGTATGTCCGAACTGAAGCAATTTTAATAAAAAAATATTAAAAATTTTTGTAGGGGGCGCTGTAGTGCAAAATTTCAGTTTCTTTTGACAGATAGGTGTAGGCCTGGGAGACAGATGTCTGAGTCAAATTTGAGCCAAATCGGTGTTCATATGTCCGAACTGATGTCATTTTTGTAAATGTACATTTGTAGGGGGCGCTATAGTGCGAAATTTCAATTTCTTTTAATAAATGGGTGTAGGCCTGGGAGATAGACGTCTGAGTCAAATTTTAGCCAAATCGGTGTTTGTATGTCTAAGCTGAAGCAATTTTTATGATGGTAAATTTTTGAAAAATCTTCACAAAGTTTGCAACCTCGTCGCACAAAAACGGTGACACTAATTCAAAAAATTCAGCTAACTTTTGATGCCCCACTTCTCTAGATACTGTACACCAATTTTGAGCTCATTCGGCAAAACGGCTTAGTAGGAGATAGTTAAAATACAACGTCAGCGAAAACGCTGACTCAGCATTTTTGAAATTTCAATCCAATATGGCCGACTAAGGGTTGGTTTAGGGGCTTGCCCATAATAATATTTTTTGTTTGTCTCCTCATGATGAATCTGTCTACCGATTTTCGTGGCTCTACGACAAACTTTATGTTGGACTCGCTTCCATTGGCGCAATGCATTTCCACTTTTCAAGGGGGCGCTGCCGCAACATTTCTTTACCAACATCTACGAAACCTATATGTAAATTCAATTTCTCGCACTTCTGAATTTTAGGCAAAATTTGGTGAGTTTTCGTAAATGTTCAGGGGGTCAAAATTGAGCTCAAAGAGCAGGAGAAGAAAAAGAAATTAAAAAAAAAAAAAAAGAATCTGAGCAAGAACAATATAGCCGTTTCTATGGCAACCACATATCTGGCCTTATTTGAAAGCTCTCGAGGTCCCCCACATGTCTGTGGGGTCAGATGTCACATGTCGTGCACTTACACCCACGTGACTGACCCCGAGTGGGTGTGTCCCATTGACTCCCATTCATTCTGAGCAGGTGTAAATATGTGACAAGTGCACATGTCATGCACATCTTCGGAAAGGTCTCAGTGCCGTGAATGTGAATGTGTGTGAGAGTGGCGACAGTGGTGAAAGGCGACCGCGTCACTGGCGATTTCGTCCCCATTCGCCCACTGCAGACTCAATAGGCCCTGCGCCGGCTTTACTTGGCTCGGGCCTAATAATGATAATCTGAGCAAGAACAATATAGCCGTTTCTATGGCAACCACGTATTTGGCCTTATTTGAAAGCTCTCGAGCTCCCCCACATGTCTGTGGGGTCAGATGTCACGTGTCGTGCAATTAGACCCAAGTGACTGACCCCGAGTGGGCGTGTCCCATTGACTCCCATTCATTCTGAGCAGGTGTAAATATGCGATTTGTGCACATGTCATGTACATCTTCGGAAAGGTCTCTGTGCCGTTAATGTGAATATGTGTGAGAGTGGCGACAGTGGCGAAAAGCGACCGCGTCATTGGCGATTTCGTCCCCATGCACCCACTGCAGACTCAATAGGCCCTGCGCCGGCTTTACTCAGCTCGGGCCTAATTATCGAGTGTTGTGCTCAAGGTTGATGCTTGTGGTAGTAATGCCATAATAATAAATCAGATGTAAAAGGCTACCCGGTGAACAGACATGTCAATCTGCATGAAATATAGACAAATGGAATGACATAGATATATGCAGAGCTCACATAATTGCAATATGAAACCAAGCCTGACTGAAACAAATGTATCTGGTTTAACAGAAACATGAACCTTAGTTTGGATCTTGGTTTGGAAAATCAGGTGTGAAAAGGCCCTAAAGTGCCATACCCTCTGAGCAGCTGTCGTCGCTGCTGACGCTCAGCCTCTCAGCATTGCCCTGGACATATTTATTGTAGAGTTTGATCCTTAGTGCCCAGCTCAGGTCCGGCTGCCTCACCGTGTTCTTCAGTCGCCTCCTGGCATTAGCGAACCAGTTGGAGACCTGAGAAAGAGACAGGAATGGAAAGTGAGGAAAAAGAAGGGACACACACAGCAAATAGAAACATATGTTATTGCTTTGATTCGAAACACCTCCACATCCATAGCAAACCAAAGACTATCCTTTATGAAATCGTCTGCTCTGTGCCTGCCATCCGTCTCATTCAGAAAAACCAAGAGATAAGCCGAGGAAAAGACAGAGTCAAAGTCAGGTTGCGGAGCGTCGTGCTGAAACTGAACCTTAAAAAACATCCCAGACCCTCCGGAGAGACAACCCAGCATGCATCTTTTCTGTATCAACGCCATGTAGAAACATTTAACACCATCTGAAAACTGGACAGCCAACGAATGCAACGTTTCATTAACCAACGTTCCAACTGAGATGTAAGTCCCCTGTGCTTATTCTGGACTCACACAGGCTCCCTTCAATAACACATTTTTTCCAAACACTGTCTTCAAGATGCAATAAAAAAGACACTTGAGTCGGCAGTCTTCCTTTCACTGGGAGGGGAGACCATTAGATGTTATACTAGAATAACTTTTCATGCTCAATAGACTTCAAGCGGCTTATGAAGGGGCTGGGACAGGGGCCTTATGCTAGAGTACTTATTTTTCTGATCCCGTGCTCTCTTTCAATATCATGTTTCTTGTTAAATAAGACCATCCCACATCCTTTTGTTTCGGGCCCAGCACCAGGGGGAAGGCGGCAACTTGTACATGTGGCTTCGGCAGATGAGCGGGAGGCAAGGCATGGGATGGCTCACTAATGAGGACCGTTAATGGGGTGTGAGGAACAGAAAAGGTTGGAGGGAGATGGATGCTCAGATGACACTTGAAAATAAAATAAAAGTGTAGAGGGGGAGTTTGGCAGCCAAAACAGCTCTCACCCGTGGGCCTGTCTGCACGGTATTTACCATAGAGGAAAAGGCACATAGGCACGCCAATTGCCATGATCAGAGAGTGGCTCTAAACAATGATGGCACTGGATAATTAGCACAAACTATAAAAGTAATAATTCATAATGTTGCATGGAAGAAAGGAGTTGTTTTGCTGAAACATGACAGGCTTTATTGCATTAAACACCTGATGCCAGATGGAAAAAAAACCCTGTGATGCACAGGAGGTGATGCGTTACTGGCAGCACTAATGTTAGCGTGGCTGGATAAAACAGTGGAAGAACTGGGGAGTTTACACAGACACCGACAGCATGGAAGGAAAGAGCAGAGTGTGGCTATGTGTGTATAAATATATACACACACACGTGTGTGTGTGTGTGTGTGTGTGTGTATGTGTGTGTAAAATATATGTACCAGTATATAAGTATATATGTGTATATAATATTTTTTGTCTCAGAAAAAAATATGAGGTCATCTCATTGTCCTAAAATGGTCCTAGTTGTTTTGTAGATTGCAGTAACAAACCAACCCATTCACAGACTTAACACATAAACATACACAACATGCATTGTATTTCCATAACATATGTTTGCAATTTAAGTGAAAACATATGTGCACACCATACAAAACCAAATATGGCACCTATTATAATTTCAAACCATTTCATATATTGACACAACACATATGTTATGTGTAGCATAGCTCCTACTTTACAACTACTCTTATGCACGTTTTAGATTTGTTTGGTTACTCATTAGCTTGTAAACACTTGGTGAGCCATTAATAACATGGTGAACCATATAAAAAAAAATACGTCCTGTTATTACCAAATAGTGAGTTCACATATATGTTTAATGTTAGGGTTAGGGTTCAGTGGCTGCCTAGCTTTGTTTGTGTGCTCTTTAACAGCATTTGTTAATAAGCTGCTAGAATTTGACCACCATCAGCACATCTTTGAGGTTTATTATGTAAGATTTGTGAGTACCGGCTGTTATCAAGGATATAGGCAAGGCTTGTTGGCTTAGAAAAAGTTAGCTAAAAACAAAAAACATGAAAAATGATGTTGTCAAATAGTGATCCTGAATCAATGCATGAAAGCTGGTGTATATCTCAAAAAGTCTATTTAGCAACCAAAATATAAATACCTTATAGCCTTGTTGCTAAGTGATATAAAATGTATTCCAAATACATTTGCAAATGCATATTATACTATGTCATTTCTACATCTATAGATTCAAACATTCAGCGGATATCTGTATTTGATAATAACATACTGTATTTCCATGTACAGTATATGGTTAGAACACCATAATAATGGATAATGGATAATGGAGCAAATACTGTCTGTCATATATTATATTTCTGATTGGGAATCAAGTCATATATTTTTTTTAATTCCCAAATGTTGGAAGATGATTACCCTAGCTGTCAATCTGTACACCTTTGACCTTTGACCCTGCTGCTGGTATTTGGTGTCATCCTAAACACATACATGTGTGTGAGCCCTTGTGAGAGAGTGTGTGCACGAAGCATCCCGGTGTCCAACACAAAGCATTCCTCTGCACTCTGCTCAGATCGCACCAAAACAAACAGCTACACCGTGGCCCCAAAATGAGAACCAGATTAAGCATCGTGGGCTGGCGGCCTGAAAAAAGCCACCACAGCCTCGCAGAGGCTGTATCAGTGACCTTGTCAGCCAGATGATACTGTGCATACACAGCTGCACGCGCCAGACACAAACACACTCATTCAAGACTTGGGATGCAAGGCAGTGTTTCCTCTTGGTGGTCAGTTTCTCAATCAGGTTCTCCACTGTTCTCCTGTAAATCAGAAGAGGATGCAAGAGAACTTAAAGCAAACTAGAAACCTGAAATAACGGCAGTGGTTTCCAGTATGAGTCCAAGTCTCAAGACAAATAAGGTGGGCCATGACTTGAGTGAAACTACTTGCAAACTACTGGATAGCCTGACATTTTAATACCCACAAATGTATTTAAATGATAGAAAATACAAAATGTGAAAACAGAGCACTGCAGAGAGTATATGTAGGAAATAAATGTGAAGAAAGATCCACATATTTATCACAATAATTTTTGGTGACAGAGTTTTGATTCTTAGAGACACTGTAGTTTTTGAATGAATAGTTTAAACACAAAGATTAGTTTCAGGCATTTTGTGTTGTCTTTACGGGTTCAGTCTGTATGATTTACAGGGGTTTAGGAGGGTCTAATTACAGAAATGTAATACCTATCCATAATTCTGTTTTCATTAGTGTATAATTGCTTGAAAATATAAATCAGTGCACTTATGTTTCCTTATAATGAGTCATTTATATCCACAGAAGTTGCAGGTCACCTTTCATAGAGTCTGACATGTTGCAGAGTTGTTTTCTACAGTAGCACAGGACAGACTTTAAGCTCTATTTTCTGTTTTGTGGCTGATGGCAGCCAGCGATGAAGTTGTGTCACTTTCACATACTATGGTTGAGTGCCAACCAGATTTATTTCTCCTTAACTATAGACTTCTGTGTTTTTTGAAGCCACTGTATGGTAGGGTGAAGGGGGTATCAGGTTTTTGCAATCTACAACTAAAGAGGGAGCGATGTGTTGTGAGGAGGAGGTGACTATGGCATGCTAACTGGTGTAAGGGTACATTTTACATCTTCTCCACTAGATGTCTCTGTATACTTCACACTGATCCGTAAACCTCAACTGCTACGTAGCAGCGTGGTGTCCATCTTCAGCCATGTGACACTTTCACTCCTACTTAAAAGGTTTTTACTCAGATTTAGCACACATGATGTTTTTCTAAAATTCTATTTGAAAATGAAAATATTTTGCCTTGCTAATCATACTGCTACATATTGCTGCATATTGAATGGTAACCCCTGCATCATGATCTGTATCACCATAGTCTTATACAGCCCCACTCAGAAGTCAAAAAGTCTGACAACTGCTGACCACAAATTTGACTAGATCACAATAAGTTTTTCACATTTGTGGAAAATAAAAGCACCAAGTGCCAACTGTAGCCTTTGGAAGAAAGCAGGAATAACAATATTCACTGCTGTATGAGTGTTGTAAAATAAACAGCTCAAGATGTGAAAACACTCTCTGCACTGCTTCCTAATTGCAAATGCAGGTTAAAATCCAGCTTTTCAGAGTTGATTAAACAGACACTCCACCGCAGAAATCAAATTTCACTTTTTCCCTCACTGATCTTGAATAGGCAGTGACTTTCTTCACTTACCCATCATCGTAACTTTCCTTTTTTTTTCCTTCTATCAACAGCCTCCACTCTATCTCACCTGCACCAGGGTCATTTGTGAGCCAAGTGCCAGCAGGATTTTCTCCGTCTTGGTTGGATAGGGGTTGTCTCGGTGCTTGTAGAGCCACTGCTTGAGTGGCCGTGCCATGTCCTGTAGGGCCTGACGCTTGTGTCGCACTTTACCGCCACTGGGACGGCCCCTGTGGAGGAACAGAGGACAGTACGTCAGCCAAAGAGTGCACTGAAAACATCAAGATATCACAAACAAAAAAGTCCAGTTATTACAGGGCCTTCTTCATCTAATCTAATCTAATCTAATCTAATCATTTGTTCCATTTTCTTTTAATATGTAAAATGTCCTACCTGTGTTTTATTAGTATTCATTTAGTAAAAAACCTGAAATATTAAATACAATTAAATCCTCCTTCATAGGTTTAAGAGGGTAGAATGGACACATATTATTTTACCTTATATTGATTAAGTTCATCAAATTAGTAAAAATGTACTTGAAGGTTCTGCTTTACTAAAAGAGAATTAAGATTATGTTAATCATTTAACTGAAATGGGCAATTTTCTTCAGCTGCAAAGTGAAATCACAAGTGTCCCTACATGTTATGTTGTCTCTGAGTTTGTTGGTCATAGTTCACAAACTGAACTCTCCAAACACTGTGCAATTTTGTCACCCAAAGCCCAGTAATTAAGATAAGAGAGGTTGCTTTAAAGCATACAACGACACACAGAAACAGCAGAACAAACACAAGAAGCACACTCAGACTGAGAGGATCGAACAGCACGGAGGACCACTGGCAGTTTTACTTTCCAATACGTGTCCCACACAACCTCCAGCCGGCCATGGAGCCAGCCAACACATTGCAATGAAACAAACAAAAACATCTTGCTTGGGGCCTCTGCATTTTTGCCAGATTAACATTTCACACTCGGGGAGAAGTGGAACAAGAACAATGTAGCTGGGTCAGAGTCACAGCCAAGCCATCACACAAGGGATTGACCTAAAACTGAAATTATACTTCTGGGTTTTCCCGAGCAGAAAAGACCTATGACACATGCTCAAAGGATGCTATAAAAACATCAGAGGAAGGGTGCAACTGGCACGTGGGAGATTAAATATATGTGTGATAAAGACATGAGTTCAGATGCAGAACAGCTGAAAGGATTTTAGAATATAAAACATAATCAAATGAGGTGTTTTTAAATCCATTACTGAAAAACAGACGAAACTGTTCTGGAAGTGTGACACTGTTTTTGGTGCGGCGTCTCACCTGAGCTTCAGGTTTTCTGAACCTGTAGATGTCACTATGGTGCTGTATGTGCTCTGCTTTTACTCTGCCTTTATCTCAACAAAAAGGCTCCACTGTAACATATTTTAGACTAACCTCAACTCTGCCTGAGGTTCATGTTCTACAAATATTTTCCTTGTAATCTAGATCGGTATGAACATCCTAAAGGACATTTTACTCCGTGTTCTGAACTTTTGTTAAAACACTTGCACACACGTACCTCTGTTTAATAATTTAATGTCCTTTATAAGGACTGGGGAGCACCTCCAAGTCACTGAAGTTCACACAGTGCTCTGTTATTGTTTAAATGGAAGAAGTCACTGCTATCTCTCTGCAGGACAAACAAGAAAATATTACACTTTGTCGACAAATAAAGGCCAGAAATGATATTTTTCCTGCACCAGCATCTTATCACAAATATAAAACACAAAGGGGATTATTCCTATAGAACACTGGGCCTTTGTGTCATTGACTAGACCACACAGAAAGTTGAAGGACAAATGAATTTACTGGAAACAGATGGAGACCTCTATAAGACAGGCTACTGAACATTTCTGACATAGCCTACTTATTAATGTTGAAGCTTAGCTGTGAACATCAACAGCTAAACTGGGAGCAGATAGAGGAGACTCCGTGATCAGTCAGATGCGTTGAAAAGACGTGCAACCAGACGTATTTCAGTCTGAGGAACTGAATTATGATTTGTTATTTTTGCCAGTTATCAGTGCGTACATGTTTGCGTAAAAGGCGCATTTCAGTTCCAAAAAGAGTTGTGTATTATATGTAACCCGTGGAAAAGATTCATGGAGGTAGTATTAGAAAATATTTTTGTACTAATTTGACGCAGTTGGCTTTGTCTGTTGGACTTTTCTTATCACGCCTTGCTTTTACGCACAAGAGTAGAAGGATTAACTTCCAAGGGAGAGTCGAAGGTCTGATAACAAAACCGTCATTGTTGTTCATTCGGGGTCTACTAACTTGTGCTGAATGAAATAACCGTGAAATGGACGCTGTCCTCATCAGTAACACATGCTAACCAGCAGCGCACACACGCGCAGTAAAAAGCAGAGGAGTTGGTCACATACCCGCTCCTCCTGTGTCTGATGGCCTGGTTGTCTCTGATTGTCTGGTTGCTGGAGAGGAGGTCTGGATGTTGCCCGTCGATGACTTCTAAATAATTTCTGCTGCTCATTTCCACCTCTTTCGCCTTCTCCTCAAACAGGACCTGGCTGCTCAGCTTGTTAAAGACAATGGTGTTCATCTTTGGACAGATATTCCTCTGATTTCTCTCTTGAGCAAAAATTAAAAAAAAAAAAAAAAAAAAAAAAAAAAAAAAAAAGAACAAAACCTCCTTTGATGCGTCTGTCACACTGTCCCCGTGTCACTCCTGTGGAAACAGTGTGAACAATTTATTAAAATCAGAACAGACATAGACTTATTTAGTGTAATGCATCGTCCTTAAATGATGACATGTCTCTGGTGAAGATTTTATGAGATCATTTTAAAATCAGATAGATTTGCAGACCTATTTGCTGGTCGGTCATGATTCATGCGTTTAACATGACCTTGACACTGACCGTACGGGGCTAAATGTCTGTTCAACGACACAGTACTACGCTTTGACTTGTGTGTTGTTGTGATGCGTAAGTTTAAGGTCTGTTTGTAAACAGCTGCATCTGCGCCTCCAACTAATAACTAAGTAATCTGTAACCATGTATATGATTTAGCCACACCTCAACTCATTTTAGAATAAGCAAGATCAAATCAAAGAAAACGATATTTAAGCTTTATCAATGCGGACACCCTGTCTATTGTGAAGAATAAGGGTAAATACATTTAATTGCAGTCATGTACAAAAATGGATAACTGAAATAGGCTATAAAAACACTTTGAGGAATTAAAACCATGCTGGACTTAATTTTTGCTGCACAAAATAATTTCGATAATTTCTGACTTAATGAATTTTTACTTTAAAAATCTCTGTTTTCCCAATCTGTTTTTATCAGAGAACAGACCACAGTCTAATCTAGTGCGCGCTCTGTTGTTTACACTGTAAATAACCGATTTGAGTCTCAAAAATGTAGTGTACAAGCAGCTTGCATACTTTGTGCAGTGGCTCCGCTTCACAGCGATCTTTTGTCACTATAAACCTCTCAGTGGTTTATTTTGGTTGGTGCGCTCTCCTTTTAATAGAAAACAATCAGCGCTGCAGGCTCGGCATGTGACACTGCTGTCCTCTTCAGCCCCCATTCATAAATCCTCAATACTAGTTCACAGGATCTAAAGTGTCTGGGATAAAGACGCACTGTGACGCACTGTGATGCATCACCAAATTGTTGTTACAAAATATGTAATATATCATGTAGGCTGCTACGCAATGATATACACGTACAGAAACAACACCCCGAAGGCATGGTGTTTAGAATTGATCATCACACTACATATCCGTTTAGGCTTCTATCTTGGTGAATAATATCATCAGAAGTTTAGTAAAAGTCCGGTCCATTCAATGGTGGTTAAAGTTTTTAAGTGTTGTTTTCCTCCCCCACATCTTAGACTCTGAATGTGTCATTGTGTTCATATTAAAGCTGTTGATCAGTTACCTGTCCCGGGCCCCTCCTGCGTCTCTCTGCCGTGTAGAACAATAATCCTCTTTCCAGTCGCCCATTCCCTGCTCACATGTTCCCGTCTGGAGATCCTGAGCTCAAACCACACGGACCGCCGTCTCCTCCTCTGCTTTATCCAGCGGCAGTGCGCCGCGCCGCCCGGGACTCTGAATATGTCACCGTGCTCATGTTTCCTAGTACAGAGGCCGAGCCTGCGAACATACTGAGGATGGTTTAGACCGCTTCAGGGGCCTCGGGCAGAGAGCGGGAGGCAGGCATCACGCTGCAAAAAGTAGGCTGTCTGAATTAGTTGAGGCTCTGCTACAGTCTCAGTGTTACTTGTCTACGAACAAATGCGCGCATATGACACGGGGAAAACATCTATTCATACTAACGACAGATACATTTAGGAACTCACCTCAAATAGAGGTGACTTTTCTGTACTGGGGCCATTTTACAAGAAAACAAACTTTATAAGGATGTATTAATGTATACACATTAATACATCCTTATAAAGTTGTTTTCAGAGACCTCCTTTATTTACAGTTATATAAACATTACTAATGTGACATTGATCACAAAGAAGATGTTAATAAAAGTCCTTTGTGTTTGTCTTTTTATTGTGTTGCAGATGTTGTTTTTAAGTAGATTTATACACTCAGTCACAGTGATTCACACAACCCAACCAGGTAACCCAACTGCTCTTGTTTCAGAATTCGTCACATCTAAATTTAAATGTCATTTGAACTATGCAGTCTTGTGTTTGTTAGTTCATTAAAACAAATTAAAGTAAATAATTTAACCCAGTCTATACAGTTTAAAAGGATTTAATGATAAATAAGGACAGACAGAACCATTCTACATAATGAGTGTATAGTATAGTATAGTATAGTATAGTATAGTATAGTATAGTATAGTATAGTATAGTAATAGTAATAGTCAATTTGCACTTAACCTATGTCATCTTTTTTCTTTTGTTTTTTTCCTTTAGGAGTACCTTCAAAATCACTTTCAGGGTCAGGATGTTGGTTCCAGCTATTGGTGACTCAACAATACAACAAAGACAATACACAGGTAATTCATAGTAATTTAAGTAATAATATCACATTATAATAGTAATAATATAAATAATACTAGAAAAGCACTCAGAGAGCACAGACCTCCACAGTCACCCCCCATCACCACGAAAACTTAATCAGTTGTTCGTTGTGCCAGTATCAACATTTCCTGAAAATTTCATCAAATCCGACCATAACTTTTTGAGTTATCTTGCTAACAAACAAACAAACAAAAAATCTGCCTGCCCCCCCCCCCCCCCCCCACCATTCCCAATCACCACCAAAATTTAAGGATTTGTTTCTTGTGCCAGTATCAACATTTCCTGAAAATTTCATCCAAATCCGTACATAACTTATTGAGTTATCTTGCTAACAGACAAACAAACAAACAAACAAACAAACAAACAAACAAAACAGACAAACCCTGATGAAAACATAACCTCCACCGGTCCTTGGCAGAGGTAATAAGAAATACATAAAGCACAACTTTGTACTAGGAATGTAGGAATGCACTCAGAGAGCACAGACCTCCACCAAGGCAGATCAGCCCCCCCCCCATCACCACCAAAATTTAATCATTTGTTCCTTGTGTCAGTATCAACATTTCCTGGCTGAAAATTTCATCAAAATCCAGCGGAAGTAATTATAATGATACTTATGATGATTTCTTTGTTGAACAGAGAAAACAAAGAAGTGGAAAGTAACATCGGTATCAGCATCTGCTAGCAGACATAATGTCATTTTAACCCCCAAAGACCTAAACAACCACCAGCGACTAAATGCATCTGCTGATCAGTCACATCTGAACCATTGATCCTATTAATACATTTAAACAATTCATGTAATGTTCAGTTTCTCAGTTTTTCATCATGATCAGATATGACCCATTTGGATGTTCAAAGGTTCTTCTACAACGTTGATTCACCAGTAAAACCCATATATAGTTTGATAAATGATAGGGGTTGGAAACACTTGTTTATGATATATTTTGCTGGAAATGTTACTTTTTCTGTTTTGATATAATAACCTTTAAATTTACTTTAAGCTTTAATAAAAATCTACATGGCCAGTAAATTAATTACAGGAAAATACCTGATTTTCACAAAAAATGCTTAATGTAGAGGATAATATAGAGGATACATGTTGATAAATTGTTAGCAAAAGGTTAAATGTCAGTCAGTCAGTCAGTCAGTCAGTCAGTCACTCACTCACTCACTCACTCACTCACTCACTCACTCACTCACTCACTCACTCATCTTCTGAACAGCTTTTATCCTCGAGAGGGTTGGGAGGGTGCCAGAACCTATCCTAGCTATGGTCAAAGGCAGGGTACACCCTGGACGTGTTGCAGTTCATCACAGCGCTGACATATTGAGACAAACAACCAATCACTCTCACATTCACACCTATGGGCAACTTTAGCTTGACCAATTTACCTATTAGCCTCTGACAAGCAGCCTGTTTCTCTGAGCTATTGAAAGGCCAATTCTTCAGAGACATGTGGTTCTTACAGGACAGCAAGAGCAACAATTGATGATCTAGATGGTATCAGACACACTGATGTAGGTTAAACTGCTAACAATATATCAGTTCAAATCTATTTTTATTTATATAGTGCCAAATCATAACAAACGTAATCTCATGACACTTTACATATAGAGCTGGTCGAAACCAGACTCTTAAGCCAATTTGCAGAAACCCCACAGAATCCTCCAGGAGCAAATACGTGGTGACAGTGGCAAGGAAAAACTTCCTTTTAACAGGGAGAAACCTCAAGTAGACCCCGACTCGTGGAGGATGGTCAACTGCTTTGACCAGTTGGGGTTTAAGAGAGAGGGTTAAAGGAGGAGAGAGAGAGTGAGAGAGAGAGAGAGAGAGATTGGGAAGGGGGGTGACAGGAGGAGACACATGGATGCACAGCAGACTGAACTAGAACTGTTAGAAACTATAACAGCTGATACTTGTATAATTAGGGGCTTGGGGCTTGTGGCAAAGCCACGAGCACCTATTGTTCTTCTGCACGTTTATACTTATTTTTCATCTTTCGCCACATTTTCGTCCATTAATAGGGCCTAGGGCGTTGTGAAGACCCTTGCAAATTATACATCAAAACGTGCGGTTTCATCGGGAATAGTGTGCTATGTACTTTTCTTAGAGATTCACAAATTTTTCGCAGAGTTATTTGTGAAAAACATGCGAAAAAAATCCCATAGAAATGAACAGGGAGAGGAAAAAATCAGCCAGAAAAGTCCACTTTTTTCCGGCCACTACTACTTCGCCATACTTTTACTTACAGACTTCATTTAAACTTTAAAATGCACGAATGTACTTGATATGAGGATGGGGTTTACAGTTTTCAATAGGTGAGTCTTCAAAAACCCCTGGGTTGAGGGAAAATTGTCCAAATTTCCTGAGTGTGTGATGTCATAACACTAGAATGTAAGAGCAGCGAAAATTCAACTAAAAATTCTCTGAATAACTCGCCCTCCCAGCCAAATGATACATTGCAGGTGAATGATACTTTCAAAAAATGTAGCCACGGATCCTGGGATTCATATGAACCCATGTTTGAAGACCTAGCTCTTTTTAAAGGGAAATGACAGGCAGTAGTCTGGAGGCTCATACCTTCTTTCCTGCCAATAAGTCCCCATTGTAACAGATTTCTTCTTGTCATGGTCAGTTGACTGTTTTTACACTGTCCTAACTCGGTCATTTCTCACAGTACGAGAAAAAAACTACATCTATGCGTTCCCCAGGTCTGTCTGACACTCGTGATTATCTCAGTTTTTACCTATGTTTTACAGTTTTCCCATAATTAGCAGTTGTTCGGGAGCTGTTTTTATTCTTTTCAGAGGGTTAAATCTGCTCCGTTTGTCTCTGTCTGTCTCTGAGCTGCACTGACCGTCTCCATGGTAACGGCACCTCTGGTCTGTGTCAGGTGCCTGGTGTCGGGTTACAGCTGATTAAGGCTCCACAGACACAGACAAACAACTGACAGGAAAACCACCATGGAGGCAATTTACATTCAACACAGACACACACATACAGCACACAGGTTTAGGATACACTAACCGGTCAAAAAATAAATAAATAAATGAAGGAATAAAAAAATGCTGAAAAATACAGTTAAAATAAAATTAAAAATAAATAAATCAAAATAGTGAATACAATAAAAAATTAATATAAAGCTGAAAAACTTCCTATAAATTCTCTATGTGAAATTAATGAGTTCGATCACATACACAGACATATGGAACTATTCAATTAACGGAGCCTATTTAAACACTGCTTTAACAGGACTGACACAGCCAGGTGTGTCCAATAAACCTAATCCACCTGACATGTTTCTCCTCCCATAGCAACCCTGTAGAGTCCATAGCAACGCTGTATGTGTGAGAGTACTGCCACTACTACTATTACTGTCACTAATACTGTTACTACTACTCCTCCTATTACTGATAGAATAAACTGATTCAAACTGATTCTCTCTCATACACACACACACACACACACACACACACACACACACACACACACACACACACACACACACACACACACACACACACACAGCTCTTCAATTCTCAGCTGCAGACAGAGTATAGAACACAGACAGATGAAGCTCAGGTGTCAGGTGATCAACATCAGCTAATCAGGTCACAAATTACTAAAACTAATGAATAAAGTCTCCTGTCATTTCTGCTATGTTTCTCAAACATTTCTCTGTGTCATTGTCCAGCTACATGCTGCTTCAGCCTGAACTTGGACTCAAACTGGCATGTCCCCCCACCACCACCCCCGATCCCCTCTCACGATTTCCATGTGGGGAAATTGTCTAGTTACCAACAGCTAGAACAAATGCCCATAACTACTAATACTACTACTCCAAATACAAGTATTAACAGTGGAAATACTGCAACTGTTAGTACAAATAATAGAAACCTCTATACAGTTATAGTTAGTTATGTAACTATAGAAATAAACACTATCACAATAAGCTAAGCTAAGCTAAGCTAAGATAAGATAAGATAAGATAAGATAAGATAAGATAAGACAGGACTTTATTTATCCCACCATGGGGAAATTTCACAGTTAACAGCAGCAACATACAATGAGCAATTGCAGAGAAAAAGGCTGGTAAAGAAAACCACAAACAAGTGAAAGGAAATCTAAAAGAAAAATCCGAAATTTGCTATTCATATAAATATTTATGTAAATATAGAATCAAAAATTGAATATTATTCACATATGAACACATTAACATTGTGGTTGGACATTGTGGTTGGACATGCACATATGGAGGGGGGGTTACTACAAACTGTTACATAGTCCGATGGCTGGGGGGAACGAATGCGGTATCACTCCTTGCACAAGGGAAAACACTGACAGGGATCATTTTATGGAAAAATGGCTGTGATTTCTCATACCTGAGGTACATTCTGCTGATAAACCTCTCTGGAACTTTAATTTGTAGCAGAACTTTAACTTGTACCTCAGTATTTTCACTGTGTGAAACTTTTTTACTGAAGGAAATGATCTGAAGGCTTCTTCCACCACTCACTGCTGTTTTGTCTGGTTCTTTTCTGCATACAGAGTTGTGTAGCGGTTTTCTTTGCATTCCAGACCTGAGTAAACTTGACCATTTTTTTTCTCAGCATTCAAAACATCCAATAAGACTGTCTGAAGCTGAAGAAGCTGGTATCAAAATATCCAGAAGGAGCAGTATGTTCCCTGTGACAGTAATTATCCCATCAGGATCGAACCAAACACAATCCATGGTTCTTTGGTAAAACCTTGAGGAAAAAAAGATGATTCTTACTGTATTTAGCTGTGCCACAGCTGATTACGCCTGATGAACCCTCTCATTGCCTTCCATTATAAAACCTGTCACATTATGGGCTCATGAGTCAGACATTCTGAGGTCCTCAGCTGTGTGTTCCTCTGGGGTTTATCCAAGGTAGTGATTCGAAGGTCATGACTAAGCAGCAAGCCCCATATGAAGCGTTAGAGATCCGTGTAATTATTGTTTATTTGTGCTTATTTTCATTTAAAGGAGGAAGTCAGCTTTTACTAACAGCTTGTGCAAACATGCTATGAATGGCCTAGTCATGTAATCACTTTAATTAAGGTTAGGGAGGGTTTATTTTCTTAGGTTATATACAATATGTACATTTTCCCTCTGGCCTCAAGTGAACTTGTGTTACCTGCTGTGACCTTGTAGCTCTTACCCAAAGTTGTGGGTCAGCCTGGCCTTCCCTAGAGATGGAAAAATATGGATGCTTGTCACTATCATCACTTTAATCCTTTTCCACCAGTTGGGCTCTCTAAAGCCTCGGCCCTGGCTCCCACCCGCTGTGAGTGTACAAAGCGATTCAACAGGTAAGAACACAACATTAATCACGAGCCTCCCTCTTTGTAGGGTTTGGTGGCTGTACACACAGACAAACACATACAGCCCTGTTTCGTCTCAGGCTGGGGCTCATGTACTGATCTGGCATCTGCTTTTCTGTGGCGTCTAATCTTTATGGCTAGACTGGTGACTTTGGTTTGATCAGGAATGGCTTTTGAAACTTGGCACCAGCCATTATTTTTGCGTCTGGAGTCACAGACAGACTGCAGATTTTCAACGTCTTTGGACATTTTTTATGCTCAGGTGTTACAGGAGTTTGGTGTGTTCTCAGAGCATAAATTTTTGTCAGCATAAAAAAAACATCTTAACCTACCCTTACACAGAGAATCCACCAACAGGTTAAAATAGCAGGCTGAAGTTTTGGTGCAACGTTTTCCCAAGTTCCCAGGATAGCACCGGAGAAGCTCTCCTTACATTTACTGTGTAAAAGTGTGCACTTTGCAGTTTTACTGGTCAAGGAGCAGTTTTACATTAATTCTAGATTCAAGTTTTAATACAAGTAATTAATAAAGGTACATTCAATGTATTTTTGCAGATAAATGCCACTTTTGTTTTAAGTAGCACTCATCAGGTTGTTAAAAATACTGTATAATGTTTATGGAGCATCTTGGATTTGAATGTGAAATTTGAAAGAGGCTGTGATGTGTTGGATGGTAGGGGTGAGAGGTGATTACAACTGTTGGAATCAGCTGTTTAAGGGTTAATGCCGCTTCGGCTGTTACATACCAAGTTGGCTTCATCTGAGGCTTGAAAAAAATCTTGAGTTGCTTGAGTAATTGCAACTAGTGTGTTACTGTGACCATTATTTACAAGTCTCCACCTAGATTTAACTCAGCAAATAGTTGAGATCCTTCCATTGGATAATGACTGTAGTGATTAATATGTTTTATCTGCATCAAGTTCTTTAACCCTTTAACTGATACAGAACTGAGAAGTTTCTTAGTTCTGAGAAGTTTAGAAACTTCTGAGAAACTTCTTAAACTGATTGCCCATCATGCAAACTATCTATGAATATGTCAGTGAAATCTAAAAATATGGTAGTGGACTCAGTGATGAAACCACAAAGATGAAAAAAATTCCAGGCTGTATTATTAATTTCAACATAATGATGGATAATGATGGAACGTCTGTTTTATAGTCATTTTATTAACACTGCTGGTATCTGTATTATTTATTCCAGTGTCACTCAGGTACCCAAATTTACAAAAATACATCATGAACTGCCACAATGTCTGTATTTTTACTGACTTATTGGAATTTTTTTTTTTGTAATGTTTTAATTTTTTTTTACCTAATTTTTGTCTTGCTATGTCTTTACATTATTTTCATTTTGTTTCATCTTATCATCAATGTGCATGCGTCAACCGAAATGCAGCCTGTTGCAGTTGCTTCTGCACAAACTTTTAAACTTTTTTTTTTCTCACTTTCTTTGCCTCTTTTTCGTACCTTTAGTTGTAACAGTGATTTAGGTGCCTGCCCTCTTAAACATGTGGGTTGAGAGTTTTTATCCTCACACAATTTCCTCTGGGATTAATAAAGTATTCTAAATCTGAATCTTTTTGGTATTTTATGTCACAGTTGTCTCATTACATCTTATATGAATCCTCTTCTCTACATACAGTATTTATATATTTCCTCTATTTCAATTCTGAAAGTGAATTCCCATATTTGGCAAGTCCATTTTATGTCTTAGCCCTGTGTTTAAGAAAGTCAGTATCGGTGATAAAGTTGGACAATTTATGCAAAACAAAATAGGAAGCCAGAATACCAAGAGAGAACTCATGCAAACTCCACACAGAAAAGTCACCCCCTTCAGCTGGTGTAGGAATCAAACCCAGGACCTTCTTGCTGTGAGGCGACAGTGCTATCCACTGCATGACCATGTTGCACAATGCTTTTCAAAAGCATTGTGTTAAATGCCTCGTCATCTAATTAGTGACGCGCATGAATGGATGAACGAAAGTCCCACTAATCTGACACTTGAGCTGACAGCTGGGGCTTTGCTTTTATAATAACGTCACTTTACGCTGACTGCTCTATTACAGATTATTAAAATACAATGTAAGTGTAAATTAATGTTGCTCTGTACTTACATTTAAAGGCTTTATATTTTTTGCATGTAAGTCACTCAGACTGTTGTTCTATGTCACATCTACTGGAGCTAAATTGTGCTTCAACCAGATTGTCCAAAAAAAGTTTTATTGTCTTAAACTCACAACATTTATTTACTCCTCACACTTTCATATAATGAATAAAACACTGCATCACAAAGGCAGACAAAGGTCCAAAATAAAACTCCACATCTCCATCTCATTAGGTTAATGCTCAGATGTAAGACAGTGAGTGTATTTTCCAAGTCAGTGGATGTAAAAGTAAAATGCAGACATTCATCAGACATTCTGGATTCAGTGGGATGGACCCTGGTTTTGCCTTAGGGTACTTCATAATTCAATGTGTATTAAAGGATCTGTCTGTGAAAGGTTCCCGTTACTTAAAATCAGAATTAGCTTGATGTCAACACCTTACGGCATTACAATCCAAATTATTTTTTAAAACCCCAGTCTTGGCGACAATAATCTGCCCCTCATTTAAGTTGATGTTTTCAGAATTAAGTGTTGGACTTAATTCTTCGATGTAAACCAAGGAGAAATTACATACTGGAGCACACACTGTACTTGTAAAGCCACAGACATATTTGTCCAATAGTTTGCCAGCTTTAGTGGAAAATGTGACTGAGGAGAATATTTGCAGGTTGTTTAAAATGACCCAATTACTGTTTTCAGGGGGGGGTTGAGTATTTTGGACACTAATCAGTGTGTTCAAAATGTGTCCTGTCTGTCTACTTGAAGTAATCAACAGTCAAAACCAAGTGCCATTAGACATCACTGTGAGACATTCCTTGAAATTACAGTGTGGAATAATTGCAACTTGGAACACCCAAAGCTCTTTTAACTCTCTTATCCTCTGTTGTGTCACTAAATATGGCTTTCCAAGAATACAAAATTGGGGAGTTAACAAGCTGAGGGTGAGGAGGCCATTGGTACCCAGTGGACATTATGAATACATTATAGAAGTTCCAGTCAGGTTTTAGTGAATATCACAGCACAGAAACAGCATTAGTCAAAGTTACCAATTTCTGATTGCTTCAGACAAGGGACTTGCTTTTAAACTGGTCTTGTTAGATCTTAGTGCTGCATTCAACACTGTAGGCCATCACATCCTGCAATGACTGGAAAAATCAGTCGGCATTAAAGGAACTGCATTACTGTAATTCAAATCCTATCTAAGAGATTGCTTCCAGTTTGTTAACGTTAATAATGCACCAGTACACCACAGTACACCACAGTTAGTCATGCAGTTCAATTCTTGGACCAGTATTGATCACCTTTACATGTTTCCTTTAGGCAACTTGATAAGGAAGCACTCCATTAATTAACAACCACTACAGAGGGTTATGAAACAAAGAAGCAACTTAGCACATGGTGCACGAAAATGAACTCAATTAAAAGTAGAAAAGTACTCTTGAGAGCAGACCTCCAAGGC
This sequence comes from Sphaeramia orbicularis, assembly GCF_902148855.1. Lineage (NCBI taxonomy): Eukaryota > Metazoa > Chordata > Actinopteri > Kurtiformes > Apogonidae > Sphaeramia > Sphaeramia orbicularis. The sequence goes on from NC_043976.1 coordinate 5,775,393, forward strand.
AGATCAGTCTCTTAGTGTGTGTCCCCCCCCCCCCAAAATTTTATAATTTGTTCCTTGTGCCAGTATCAACATTTCCTGAAAATTTCATCCAAATCTGTCGTAACTTTTTGAGTTATCTTGCTAACAGACAAACAGACAGACAAAGCCCGATGGAAACATAACCTACGCCGTTCCTTGGCAGAGGTAATAATCATTCCACAAGAAAACAACTAACAAGAAAAGCACTTGGAGAGCGCAGACCTCTGCCAAGACAGATCTGCCCACCCCCCCATCACCACCAAAATTTAATTATTTCTTCCTTGTGCCAGTATCCATATTTCCTGAAAATTTCATGAAAATCCGTCCATAACTTTTTGAGTTATCTTGCTAACAAACAAGCAAACACGCACGCAAACGCGCATGATAAACACGCACGCAAACACACAAAGCAAAGTGATCACAATACCTATAGGTAATAAAAAGGGTAAAACACACCGTAACTCTGCTATCTAACAAGAACAACTCTTCTTTTAAACCCAGAACACTGTAAAACTATCCCAAACTACTTTGCCCTAATGCATGCTGGGAAACTTCCCCCAGCTGCTCCTCCAACACACCACAATATTAAAAGCTGGATGACCAACAACTTTCTGTTGTTGAAGTCAGACAAAATGAAAGTCATTGTATTAGGCCCAACCAATATTAGGGACACATTGTTTAGCGAAGTAGTCACCATGGATGGCGTTACCTTGGAGTCCAACACCACCGTGTGGAATCTAGGCATTGTATTCTATTAGAATTTATCATTTAAGTAGCATATAAAACAGATTTCTAGCACTGCCTTTATTCATCTGCAAAATATTGCTTAAATCGGGCACATTTTAACACAGAAAAATGAATCCCTGCATTTATTACATCCAGACTAGATTATTGTAATTTGCTTTTCTCAGGCTGTCTGTAATGTAACAAGTCCATTATTGAAAGAGAAAAGCACTCGGAGAGCGCAGACCTCCACCAAGACAGATCTGTCGCCCCCCCCCCCCGATCACCACCAAAATTTAATCATTTCTTCCTTGTGCCAGTATCAACATTTCCTGAAAATTTCACAAAGTGATCACAATATCTCCTGGTGGAGGTAATAAGAGACACACGCACATTATGTTTTAAAGTGTTTATTTTTCGTTGTGTCGCTCTTGGTGGCGATGTGGTCTGAAAGTAGAAGAAGAAGAATAGGTAATACTGAAGATAGATGGGGTAATTACATGAAATTAACTTGCCTGTGTCTTTGTGTCCGGTCCCAGGTGTTCTGGCTAAAAGAGACCCCAGTAGTGATGTTACGAGATGTGCTGAGACTTCGAAGCATGTGTTGAGTAATGGAGGGGGCGTTTCCATGAAGCGTGTATCGAGGCTTACTTCATTTAGGGGAGGAGCTGAAAATGATGACGTCCGAAGCCTCACTGCCTGGCTGTACCACGTGACTGCTTCAGGAAGTGGTTCAGAGGTGGTTCTATGTCATTCAGGTTTGACAGCAGTATAAACCCTTCAGGCACCGTTCAAAATGTGGGTTTATGATTGGGAGTTAGGGTCAGTGCAGAGTTTGAACAGAGTTTGGATAGTTTGGATACTAGACTTTGGATAGTTTGGATACTAGAGTTTGGATAGTTTGGATACTAGAGCTTGGATAGCGTTGATATAGTTTGGAGATACTTTGAAGAGTTTAGAGAGAGAGATCATTTGAAGATTTAGGAGAGGGAGAAGAGAAGGATGAGTAAGAGGATGGAGCCAGCTAAGAAGAGGAGGATTTCCCCTGTGTGGGAACATTTGGATTTGATAACTCCTAATAAGGTAAATAAATCTAACATTATTTCAGACACATAAGGTTTGGTTATCTGGAGTACTGGGGGAGACAAAAAATTACTGTACCCCAATTTATATAATGTTGCTCTTGTGTTTTTGTGCATGCCAGCATCTTCTGTACCATGTGAAAGGATGTTTTCAAATGCCAGAGGTTGTGTCAAAAACAAGGAATCACTTCAAACCAAAAACTGTTGAGAAACTGTTATTTCTGAATAAAAATGAATAAAATCTCCCCTGTCCTGTACATAATTGTCCAAGTTACACTAGCATGTTCAGTGTCCTATTCCTAGTTCCACAAGCACTTTCACTGTCCTCTGCCTGTGTAAGTCCATGACATTTTCTTAAAGTGACAAAAAAACAAAACAAAACAAAAAAAACATTACACAACCTCCCACATTTACTACCATTGGGGGAAAATTTACATATAGAGAATACATTCAAAAATATTTTATTATACACATATGTCATAATTTATGTGGAGAAATTATTTGGTCAAACATTTTTTGTTATTCATAGTCATCCCACAGAGCCATAACAGGTGCATAGAATAGGCTAGGGTATCCCCTACAGAGGACAGTCTGTCCTATCCCCTTCATTGTGTGGTGTGCATGCGTACTGGACTTGGATGATGCTTTGCACAGACATTTTAACTTCTTACCTGTCTCTTTCTATTTGTCTATTTTTATTATTATTATTATTATTATTATTTTTTATTTTATTTGTCTATCTGTCTATTTTTCCCTGCATTTTGGTGAGAATGAATAAAGGAAACTATGGTCTGCACCTTGATGTGTTGCCTCAGCTCTGCTCTGTTCCCCCATGCTGCTAACCAATAGGCCTACCGACGACAAATGGTGTCAGAAGCTGGAGTCCATGTCACACAGTAACTGAGGAGGATGAACACAAGACGAACAGAGCAACAACAGGAACGCAAGGAAGAACCAGACGAACAGACAAGGACATCGGCTGGGCAGCAGGGGACCATGGCAGCCAGTTGTATGGAGGACAAGTTCGATGAGCTGGCTGGATTGGTGAGGTCACTGGCAAAGTCCCAAGCAGTAAGAGACCAGCGCCTGGAAAAAGAGGCAAGTCAACAAGCGATAAGATGGAAAAACATGCGGCACCAAGAGCAGCCAGAGCAAGACCCTGCTCCCTCTATGAACCAAGATGGTTATGAAGAGCAAGATCCAAATCAATATGGCCATGTCAGATGTTACAGAGAGCCAAAACTGTTACCATTATCATTAGATGATGACACTGAACATTTTTTGACTACATTTGAAAGAATGGCTCAAATATGTAGGTGGCCAAGGGATGAGTGGGCTCTTTGTCTTGTAACTTTGCTCACTGAAATGGACATTGCTGATTCTGAAGATTTTGACAAAGTGGAAGCAGCTATACTTGCAAAGTATGAAATAACATCAGAGACTCCGGTCCACTGAGATCCTGCCAGATGAAACACCAAAGGAGCTCTATGTGCGACTAAAAGACTTATTCTCAAAGTGGGTGAAACCTGAAAAATCTACAAAACAAGAAATCACAGAGAAACTGATTTTGTAACACTTTTTGAGGATGGTTCATCCAGAGCTGGAAGTTTGGATCCGGAAGCATGACCCCCACACCGCAGAGCATGCAGCGCAGCTGGCGGAGGTCTTCATAAGGCCAGGAAAGGTTCCAAGCAGCCCACCTTTGGACGTGACACATTCCATGCCCAGAGAGACCGGGACAGAGAACATGGACACAGAGACCAAACCCAGCGTAAGTCCTATGGTGGTGAACAGGGTTTTGGTCAGAAGAGGGTTGGCTTTAAACATAGTCAATTTACATCTAGCAATTTCCAGCAGTCACACTCAACTAACAGATCACGTAACCCAACTAAAGAGGTTAGATGCTATCTGCAGTAGTCGGCAAAGAGCAGCAGAGACTGTACTTTTTAAGACTACTAAAAAAATGCCACCTGGATGTGAATCTGATACAGACTTTTTACTGCTCCACTGTGGAAAGTGTACTGACATACTGTGTCACAGTGTGGTATGCCGGCTGCACTGCCAAGGACAAAAAAGCCTTGCAGCACAAAACATCATCGGCTGCCCCCTGCCCTCCCTGGAGGACATTGCAAACTCTAGGGGGTTGAAGAGGGCAAGGAACATCTTGCTGGACACATCCCACCCTGGCCGGTGCCTCTTCAACCCCCTACCCTCAGGGAGGAGGTATCGGGCTCTGGAGAGCCGAACAAACCAGCTCAGAGACACTTTTTATCCCTGGGCTATAAGGCTTTTAAATAAGTAAACTTGGGGTACTACCTTTTTAAACTTTTAAAGCCTTTAAGTTTTTACCTGTCTTGTCTAAATATTTATTTTAAGATTTTTATCATCACTATATTTTTTTAAGTCTTATTTATATACTATTGTGTTTTTATCTTGTTTATGCTGAATTGCACTGGGGGGGAGGCCTGCACAATTTCATTGTAACATGGAGTACAATGACAATAAAGTTTATTCTATTCTATTCTATTCTATTCTATTCTATTCTATTCTATTCTATTCTATTCTATTCTGTTCTGTGTAATGGCCTAGGACACACTCAGTATTCATGTCCATTAACCAATAAGACAAAACCAACTCTTTACTGTGTAGTGCCTAGACCTAGTATGCCCAGCCTAATTATGCAAACCCAGACAGCCTGTGCTTCACCTGTACTGTGTCAGTGAATGGCCAGCATACAACAGCACTTTTGGATACGGGTGGATTTCAGTCTGTAGTTTTGTCCAGGTAGACAGATGGAGATAAGTGGAGTGAGGAAAAGATCATCACTAGCTGCATCCATGGTGATGAACATCTGTATCCTACAGCAGAGGTGTATTTAACCGTGGGAGGGCAGACATTTTTAATCCAAGTGGCTTTAGCGCCCAGCTTGCCTTTTGATGTAATCCTTGGCAATGATGTGCCCATTTTGCTAGATTTAGTGCAAGAGGGTGAAAGCTTACCTGAAAACCTGTTAACAGATCTACCTAAAATCCTACCTAAAACTTACCTGAGGAAGTTGAGCTACCAATCATTCAACCTACAGCTTGTAACATGGTTATAATTAGGGTCCAGAGTTCAGAGGAGACCCTTCAAGAGTTGCCATTCTTTGGAGAACATCTTGAGCCTGTAAATGTAAAACCTGTTAAATCTAAAGCACAGAAAAGAAGGGAAAAATTCAAAGGTGCTGTTAGTAGATCTGACGAAAAAATAACTAAACCTACACAACCAATAGACTTTGAACTCCCACCAGATGTAGCGACCTTACAAAAGAATGAGCCAACCCTGCAATCCTGGTTTCAGAAAGTGGTAGACCAGGGCAACCCAGGGTGTTTGGAGGATGCTACATATGTCATTAAAGGGACATTCTTTACCAATGCAAAGGGACTGTAGAAGCCCTAGCATTACCCTAGCAATTCAGATCCAAAGTAATGGAGCTTGGCCACTCAGTGCCTTGGGCAGGGCATATGGCTTTCCAGAAAACCTTATGCAGAATTGCAAGCCAGTTTGTTTGGCCAGGCATGTACAATCAAATCTCACAATTCTGTGAAATATGTCAACTTACCTCATCACATAAAATTCCCCGAGCTATGTTGCAACCTCTACCTATTATTGAAACACCATTTGATAGAATTGGTATGGACATAGTGGGGCCAGCAGCTCAGGTTGTAGATACATCTTAGTGCTCTGTGATTATGCAACACGGTATCCTGAAGCTTTCCCCCTAAAAACAGTCACAGAAATGTAGCCTATTATAACTCTTCTCCAGGGAGGGAATACCAAAGGAGGTTCTGACAGACTGCGGGACCAACTTTATGTCTAGGTTATTACAGCAGGTTTATAAGCTTTTGGGAATTAAGGGTATTAAGACCACCCCATACCACCCCCAGACAGAAAGGCTAGTAGAAAGATACAATCAAACATTGAAAAGTATGCTGCGGAAGTTTGTGTCTCACACAGGAGCAGACTGGGACCAGTGGTTGCCATACCTACTGTTTGTGTATCGTGAACTGTCACAAGCCTCAACTGGGTTCTCGCCGTTTGAGTTACTCCATGGACACCAAGTAAGAGGGCCGCTTGCCCTCCTTAAAGATTATTGGGAGAATCCAACCCCCTCAGGAGAGAATGTGGTGGCTTATATGGTAAAGATGAGGCAACGGCTGGAGGAAATGTCTGCACTGGCACAAGAATCTATGAAGGCAGCACAAATGAATCAAAAGACATGGTATGATTGCAAGGCAAGGGAGAGGAGTTTTGAACCAGGCCAGAAGGTGCTGTTACTACTCCCCACACTGGACAGCAAACTTTTCTCAAAGTGGCATGGTCCCTATGAAATCACCAGAAGAGTGGGTAATGTCACATATTAACTTTTTATGCCTGACAGAACCAAAAAGCACCAGATGTTTCATGTGAACCTGTTAAAAGAGTTTCAGTCTCGGCAGGAAGCGGTCCCTCAGCTTTTGATCCGTGCTGTACAGGATGGAGATACCCAAGAGAAATTCATACCTGGAAGTCGGGGGAGTCATTTGTTGTGGACATGACACATCTGTCTGTCTCCCAGCAGAAACAGGTGGAGGCTCTTATAGACCCAGAGCTCTTTAAGGACACCCCTGGCTACACTGACCTGGTACAGTGCTATATACGGCTGAAGAAAGAGGTACCCCCACATCAAAAAAGCTACAGAATACCAGAGCGGTTGGTGCCAACTTTAAAAGAGGAAATCAAGTTGATGTTGGAACTGGGCATAATTGAGGTATCCAGCAGTGAATGGTGCAGTTCTGTGGTTCTAGTGCCACAGAAGGATGGCATTGACTTTCGCTATCTGAATGCTTGTGTGACCCTTATCTAATGCCCAGGATTGATGAGCTGGTGGAGAGAGTGGAACAAGCCAAATACATCACCACCCCAGACCTGAGCAAAGGCTATTGGCAGGTGGCACTGGCTCCAGAGGCCCAGTAGCTGACACCATTCAAAACTCCATGTTCATGTATCTATGTACCAATTTCAAGTTATGCCATTTGGACTCCAGGGGGCACCAGCCACTTTTCAAAGGCTGATGGACTGTGTTCTTAGAGATGTTTCAGAATTGTCAGCAGCATATTTGGATGACGTGGTAATCTAAAGCCAGACGTGGGAAGAACACATGGCTCATCTGAAAGAAGTCTCCACTCTGCTGGCCTAACGGTCAACCCGAAAAATTGCTGTCTGGCTCAGAGAGGTGGAGTACCTGGGGTTTGCGATTGGGCATGGCAAACTCAGGCCTCAGGTGGGAAAAATGTTCATTCGTATCCTATTCCAACTATGAAGAAGAGGGTGAAGAGTTTCCTAGGTCTAGTGGGCTGGTGTAGGAAATTTATTCCCTGCTTTGCAGACCGCTCAGTAGTGCTTAATGAGCTTACCAAAGCCTCAGCCCCTAAAAAGGTGAAATGGTGAAATCAATGTGACTTTGCTTTCAGGGATCTAAAAGAAGCAATAAACAAACACACAGTGCAACAGACCCCTGACTTTAACAAACCATTCATTTTACAAACTGATGCATCTGGAATCGGCCTAGGCGGGTACCTGCTGCAGGAGATGGATGGTGAGAGGAGGCCTGTTGTTTTTTTGAGCAGGAAGCTGCTGTACTGAGAGACCAGGTATTTTACAGTGGAAAAAGAATGCTTGGCTATGAAGTGGGCAATGGAGTCTGTCCGATACTACCTGCTGGGATGGCATGTTAATCTGGAGACTGACCATCGCGCTCTCCAATGGCTACACAAGATGAAAGATGCCAATATGATGCCAATTGTAGGTTGGTACCTGGCTCTTCAACCATACGACTTTACTGTCTACTATAAAGCAGGGAAGACCAATACTGTGGCTGACTGCCTTTGCAGGGTTCATGAAGACTAGAGGTACTATGGCCTAAAACAGGGGGGATGAAATGTAATGTAGCAAGTCCATTACTGAATAAGAGACACACGCACATTATGTTTTAAAGTGTTTATTTTTCGTTGTCACTCTTGGTGGCAATGTGGTCTGAAAACAGAGGAAAAAGAATAGGTAATATTGGGGGGTAATTGCATGATAGTAACTTGCCTGTGTCCCTGGTCCCAGGTGTTCCTCAAAAAGAATCCCCGGAGAGCCGGAGAACCTTTTAAGAAGGTTCCGGTAGGGACCATTGGGGCAGGAATAGCAGGGGTGTTTTAACTGAATGACCTATTAAAATTATCTTATGGATATTTTAAAATAGTTGACTGTTAATTTAATAAAGTATATATTTTGTATGTTGTTAATGGGGTAAATAGTGGAACTGTTGGGAATTTTTTTATCTTTAAATAGTTAATAGGGGGGATGGTAAACCTACCTCTGTATTCAGCATAGGATAGGCTAGGGGATAGAACAGCCTATAAAAGGCTGCTCTTTTTCATTGTGTGGTGTGCATGCTGCCTGTACTGGACTCGGATGATGCTTTGCACAGACAGTATATTTTAACTTCTTACCTGTCTCTTTTTCTAAATATTTTTCCCTGCATTTTGGTGAGAATGAATAAAGGAACTATGGTCTGCACCTGGACATGTTGCCTCAGCTCTGCTCTGTTCCTCCGTGCTGCTAACCAATAGGCCTACTGATGACACTTTCCCAAAATAAGTCTTTAAAGACCCTTCAGTTAATCCAGAATGCTACTGACCAGGACCAGAATCAGACACCATATTTCTTGCGTGGTGGCTTCTCTGCACTGGTTCCCTGTAAAAGTTAGGATAGACTTTAAAATACTCCTCCTCACTTACAAAGCCTTTCATGGTCAGGCAACTCCATATCTAAAAGAGCTGTTAGTTCCCTACAGTCTAGAGCTCTACAATCTCAACCTGCAGGCTTACTGGTTGTTCCTAGAATCTCCAAAAGTAGGATGGAAGCCAGAGCCTTCAGCCATCAAGCTCCTCTATTTTGGAACCACCTCCCTGCCTTGGTCCAGGAGGCAGACACCCTCTCTATGTTTAAGCGAAGCTTTAAAAATGTACTTTTGATAAAGCTTATCATTAGAGCAGTTCAGGCTGTTCTTAGTTATGCTGCTATAAGCTTACACTGCTGGGAGAATCCTCATGATACACTGAGCCTCTATTTGCTCTTCCTCCTGTCTGACCTCCTGTCTGACCTCCTGTCTGCTCCTCCTCCTCCTGTTTGTCCTCCTCTCCCCTCCTCTTCTCCTTTATCCATGCCCCAGCAAATACAAATACATGTTTCTGACTTGATTTCTTCCTCGGAGTTTCTGTGTTTTATTGCCTCACAGGTTTTCCTTCGATCCTCTCTCGACCTGCTGCTGTTCTCCTGCTTCTCTCCTGCCTCCATCATCATTGTTCATTTATCCAAATAGTTGTAATAGTGTTTATAGTGAAAGGTTACCTGCTCCTCCTGTAGATGGAAACAAACTGCTTCTTCCAGTGATTATACATCAATAAAAACACAATTATTGATGCTGTGTTCCATTTAAGAAACTTGATTGTCCTAAATCTTTCACATTCAGACAAACATCACCTGGAAATGTCAGCTCCAGGATAAGTGTTACCAAGTACACTTGGATTTGGTGACAATAACAACTTGGCTTAATATACACAATAGTGCCACAAAAAAAGTCTCAGAAACAACACTTTTAGTGGCCCATCTTTAGCTTTGATTCCAGAGAACATTCACTGTGACACTGTGATATGCCACACAATGTTTATGCAATGTCACAATAAATGTCACAATATTTATTTCTCTCCAGAGCTGCATTAAGTTTTGTTTGATGATGGTGGAGTTGGTCCTCTGTGTAAATTCTTCTTCATCACATCCCAAAGATTCTCAGTGTGGTTCAGGTCTGGGCTCTGTGGTGTCCAATCCATGTGTAAATAATGCCTTATGCTCCTGAACCAGTCAGTCAGTCATCTTCTGAACAGCTTATCCTCAAGAGGGTCGCAGGGGTGCTAGAGCCTATCCAAGCTACCTATCGGCAAAGACTAGGTACACACTGGACAAGTTGCCAGTTCATCGCAGGGCTGCTCCTGAACCACTCTTTCACTATCTGATCCCCATGAATCCTGGTGTTGTTGTCTTGGAATATGTCTGTGTCATCAGGGAAGAAAAAATCAGGTAATGATCAAACCTGGTTATTCAGTATATTCAGGTTCAGCTGAACCCATTTAATGGACACATAACTGAGAGACCAACCCCAGATCACAACAGTACCACAGGCTTGTACTGTAAGTACAAGGCATGATGGGTACTTTAACCTCCTCTCTTCTCACCATGATTCACCCATCACTCTGGAACAAGGTCAATCTGGACTAATCAGACCACATGACCTTTTTCCATTGAAACACAGTCCAATCTTTATGGTCTTTTTATCAAATCTATCAAACTGATGATTGTTTCATAACTGAGAGGCTCTTCACTGCTCAACTTGCTGCAACTGACACATATTAATCATTGCAGTAGTTATCCAATAGGAGGCTCTTTTCTACTTGCTTAGTTAAATCCAGGTGGGGACTTTCTTTTTGACAAAGCTGTGAATGAATACACTAATACTGTGTTTCCACTGCACGGCTTGACTCGACTCGACTCGACTCGGCCGTTTTGCATTTCCATTACAAAAAAGTACCTGGAATCGGGTACCCGGTACTAGTTTTTTGGTATCACCTCCACCGAAGTTCCAGGACTGGGGACCAGATACTAAAACGTGACGTGTAAGCACTGCAGACCACTGATTGGTCAGAGAGTTGTCTCTGTGACCCGCTATTTTACAAAAAGCAGGTAAGTTTACAGTAAATATAGCAGTAGGTTAAGCCACATGATGACAGCCCAAAAAACTATACCATTCAGTCAGGAGATTCAGTCTTTGGTGGCCGATGTAAAATTTCAGCATGAGTGTGATGAGACAACATGCAACTCTCTGAGCATACGACAAGGAAGTAACCCGCTGTATCGCTATGATGTCCAGGTACGTAAAGTAAAGTCGGTAGTATGCTGTAATGAAAACAGTCTCCAGGAATACTATCTGGTACCCGAGCCGAGTCGAGCTGAGCTAGTTCCACATTGTGGAAACGCGGCATAACTAGCATTAACTGACCTAATTAGCAGGCTGGTTGATAGAGCATAGAGGTTAACGTTTGGTAATGTAGCTACATTATGTTAACAGGCTGAAACAGGTACAACGGAGGACCCAACTGCATTTTAAGGTGCTCAGTGAGCACAGTCTTTATTAACAAGCAGACAAGCAACAGATGAGGAGCAGGCAGAAGGTGAATTGGGGACAGGTGAGGGGTCGGTAACCAATAGAGCCAGACAAAGCCAAAGGGGAGCAGACAGGAGACGAGGTCGGGGGCAGAAGGCGGGTCGGTCATCCGGGGTTCAGGCAGAGAGACGTGGTCGGACAGGGGCTGGTCAGTTACCGGGGGGCTCAGACAGGCAGACGTGGTCAAACAGGCAGGCAGGTGAATCTCCAGGCAGCGAGCAGGGCAGGTCAGGAACAAACAGGATCAGGATCAGAAGAGCAGGCAGAAGAAAACGCTGGAGAGTAACACACAGAGGTAGATACAGTACAATCTGGCAGAGAACAGAGGAGAGAGAAGTGACCCAGCTGTGCTCACAGGTGAGGGTGTTCAACCGATGAGGAGGTGTGGCAGGCAGAGTAATGGGGAGGTGTGGCTAAGAAGTGAGAGAGAGGGAAAGAGAGAGAAAGAAAGAGAAAGAAAAACAGCAACAAATGGACAGAGATGTTACAGAACCCCCCCCTCAAGGGACGGCTCCTGACGTCCCCAAAAGAAGAGACAGGATTGGGTGGGTGGAGGGGTCCGGAGGAGGGTCAATGGGGGTCTGACATGGGTTCATCTTCAGATCTTGACCCCTCCTCTTCTTCTGATGACTGACTCTCCTCCTCCGCCGGCGAACCAGGAGCACGGGAGGAAGAAACCACACCATTGTCTGTGGTGCGACGCTGATTGTTAGACGGGTGATCTGGGTGCAGGCCACTGCCTGGACTCCCGGATGAGCTGGACATTCCGGATCTGGTGAGCACAACCTCTCCTCAGGGCCATAACCTTCCCAATCAACCAAGTATTGGAGACCCCTGCCCTGGCGCCGAGAGCGCAGCAAACGGTGTATGGGAAAGGCAGGGGCACCATCAATCATCTGTGGCGGAGGAGGTGGCTGAGAGGCTGGCATCAGAGGGCTCTCTCGAAACAGTTTCACTTTGGAGATGTGGAAAGTAGGATGAATGTGCATAGCGCGAGGCAGCTTCAACCTAACAGCTACCGGATTTATAATTTTATCAATGAGGAATGGACCAATAAACTTCAGAGCCAGCTTCTTGGACTCGGTCCTTAAAGGCAGGTCTCGAGTGGACAGCCAGACCTTCTGGCCCTCCTGATAATGAGAAGCCTGCGAGCGCCGACAATTAGCGGTAGTAGAATACCTGTTCGCCGCTCGCTTAAGTGCGGTTCTGGCTTGGGCCCATGTCCGTCGGCAGCGGCGGATGAAAGCTTCAACAGATGGACAGGATGACTCCTCCCCCGCTGCAGGGAACAGCGGAGGTTGAAACCCGCAAGCACATTGGAATGGGGTGAGTCCTGTGGCAGAACAGGAGAGGGTATTGTGGGCGTATTCTACCCACAAAAGCTGTTTGGCCCAGGTAGCAGGATGATTAGAAGCCATACAGCGGAGAGGGGTTTCCATTTCCTGGTTCATCCTCTCCGTTTGGCCATTGGACTGAGGATGGAACCCTGATGACAGGCTAGATGAGGCACCAAGGAGCCGGCAGAATTCCTGCCAAACCACAGAGGTGAACTGGGGGCCTTGATCAGAAACCACATCCACCGGGATGCCATGAAGATGAAAAACGTTCAGGAGAACCACCTCAGCCGTCTCCTTGGCTGAAGGAAGCTTGGGCAGGGGAATGAAGTGAGCCATTTTACTGAACCGGTCCACCACTGTCAGAATGACAGAATTCCCCTCAGACGGAGGTAACCCAGTGACAAAATCCAGGGAGATGTGTGACCAGGGTTGATGAAGGTGGTCGGCAGGTGGACGACGTCTTATGTTGACTACAGACCAGACAGGCGTTGACAAACTCTGCTGTGTCCTTCACCAGGGATGGCCACCAGAACCGCCACTGCAGCATCTCAGTGGTGCGCTGAATACCTGGGTGACAGGTAAGTTTAGATTCATGAACCCATTGTAAACCTTCTGACCTTAATTCTTGCGGTACAAACAGACGGTTCTGGGGAGAGACCTGGCTGATCCTCCAGAGCGGCTTTCACTCGCTCCTCCACCTCCCAGGTGAGGACTGCGATGTGGTGTGAGGCTGGGAGGATTGGGTCTGGCTGGTCACTGCTCTCCTCCCAGGAATTGACATGACAGGGCATGACAGGGCTTGATATTTCGGGAACCTGGCCGGTAAGAGAGAGAGAAGTTAAAACGGGTAAAAAACAGTGAGCAGCGGGCTTGACGTGAGTTGAGCCTCTTGGCTGTGCGGATGTATTCCAGGTTTTTATGGTCTGTCCAAACCAGAAAAGGAACCTTAGTCCCTTCCAGCCAGTGCCGCCACTCCTCCAGCACTAACTTCCCCGCCAGCAGCTCACGGTTGCCGATGTCATAGTTTCTCTCAGCTGATGACAATTGCCTGGAAAAAAAAGCACAAGGATGCATTTTTTGATCATCGGCCGCCCGCTGGGAAAGAACTGCTCCCATCCCCACATCAGAGGCATCCACCTCCACTATAAACTGTCTCTCAGGGTCGGGAACCCGCAGGATTGGTGCAGAGCTGAATTGGTCCTTAAGGTGTCTAAAGGCCTCATCCGCTGCTTTAGTCCATTGGAACAGGACCTTGGATGATGTGAGGGCGGTGAGAGGGGCTGCCATGGTGCTATAACCCCGAATGAACCTCCAATAGAAGTTAGCGAACCCCGGGAATCTCTCCAGCTGCTTTCGGGATTCAGGAACAGGCCAGGAGGTGACAGCTGAAACCTTCTCTGGATCCATCTCCATCTGACTCCGCCCCACGATGTAACCCAGGAAGGAGATGGACGTGGTGTGAAACTCACATTTCTCTGCCTTTACAAACAGGGAATTCTCAAGAAGGCACTGCAGAACCGCCTGGACGTGATGAACGCGTTCCTGCTTGGACTGAGAAAAAAATCAGAATATCATCAAGATAGACAAACACAAACTTATTTAACATATCCTGGAGGACATCATTGATAAGTGCCTGAAAAACTGCAGGGGCATTGGTTTAGTCAAAGGGCATCACTAAATACTCATAATGCCCCTTTGGGGTGTTAAAAGCCATCTTCCATTCATCCCCCTCTCGGATCCATACCAAGTGGTACGCGTTGCGCAGATCCAGTTTAGTAAAAATGGTGGCCCCCTGCAGCAGCTCGAACGCTGAAGATATGAGGGGGAGAGGGTACCGGTTCTTAACAGTGATTTGACCGTGACCGTGAAGTCTGAAGTCTACACAGGGTCAGTGGGTCTTGTCCTTCTTGTCCACAAAGAAGAAACCTGCCCTGGCGGGGGATGTAGCCAAAGCTTCATTAATATAGGTTTCCATAGCCTGTCTCTCAGGTGTGGACAGTGAATAGAGACGACCCTTAGGGGGAGTTGTGCCAGGCAGGAGATCGATGGCACAATCATAAGGACAGTGCGGAGGCAGTGACGTGGCCCTGGCCTTACTGAAGACCTCCTTGAAGTCGTGATACTCAGGCGGAACCTGGGACAGATCTATGGTGGTACCAGAGCTGACTGGGGGTTTCAAAACATGATTCTGCTGGAGGCAGATAGACTTACAGGCGGGGCTCCATCCTAGGATCGACCCCGTGGACCCGTCTATGTGTGGGTTATGACGCTGAAGCCAGGGAAACCCAAGGATTAAGGGTTGATCAGGTGACTTCAGAACATGGAACTGGATGGTCTCGTGGTGATTTCCTGACAGAAGCATTGAGACAGGCTTAGTCTGATGCGTAACAGTTCCCAGAAGGTGTCCATCCAGTGCACTGGCTGACACAGGGCAGGACAGAGGAATTTGATCAACATCTAACTGCCTGATGAGCTCCTCGTCTATCAGATTAACATCCGCCCCAGAGTCTATGAAAGCTGAGAGGGTAAGAGGACCTCCAGCCAACAGGAGTTGTACGTGGAACAAAGTGCGGGAGTTTAAGGCGGATGTCAAGGACCGTCTCAGCAGAATGCCCCTTTTGGCTGCTGAGACCTCCTCTTTAACGGGACATCCGGAGATGAAATGTCCAGCCTGGCCACAGTATAACCGGAGGTTTCCACAGAGACAATGTTCCCGTTCCTCCAGAGTCAGGCTGGAGCGCCCCCTCAGTCCGAGTTCCACCTCTCTGGTGGCTGAGGATGGAGAGCGAGGACTGGAAGTGACAGATGGCCCCTGAAGACAAGCGGATGAACTGCAGTCTGCTCCCTCCTGATGTTCCTCTCTCCACACCTGCATGCGCCAGTCCAGTCTCGTGGTTAATTCAATGAGGCCATCGAGGGAAGGTGGCAGGTCAAATGAGACCAGATGGTATTTGATGTGGGGTGCTAAACCAAGTAGAAAAGCGCCACACTGTGCATCTGCATTCCAGGAGCGAAAGTCTATGGCGTAGTCTGTGACAGAACGACTTCCCTGCTTTAAATTCACCAGACCACCTGTGGCGTCTTGACCCCATGTCACAGGTCCAAACACTTTACGTAGTTCATCAGAAAAAGTCTGAGAAGAGGAGCAGGCGGCTGTGCCCCTCTTCCATTCCGCTGTTCTCCACAACCGAGCTCTGCCAGTCAACTGGTTTATAGTGAAGGCAACCTTGGCTGCTTCTGATGCATACATGTGGGGTTGGAGGGCAAACAGGATTGAACAGTTGGTCAGGAAAGGGTTACAGCCCTCAGGATCCCCGGAGTATAGCTCGGGCACTCCTACCTGGGGCTCACTGGAGAAACCGGATGGTTGCCCCGGAGCTGGAAATGGAGGAGGAGCCGGAACCGGAGCAGGAGGAACCGGCGCCGAAACAGATGCCGTCAAGGGATTGAAGACCCGATCTGCAATCCAGCCCACCTCCCCGGAGAGGGTTTTTAAAGAGTCCATAATCCCCCAGAGGGCATGATCATGTTCGCACACCAGAGTGCTCTGATCCACCAGCACCTGACGGATAGAACTGGCATCTGCTGGGTCCATTGTGGCCAGATTGTACTGAAACAGGTACAACGGAGGACCCAAGTGCAGTTTAAGGTGCTCAATGAGCACAGTCTTTATTAACAAGCAGACAAGCAACAGATGAGGAGCAGGCAGAAGGTGAATCGGGGACAGGCGAGGGGTCGGTAACCAATAGAGCTAGACGAAGCCAAAGGGGAGCAGACAGGAGACAAGGCCGGGGGCAGAAGGCGGGTCGGTCATCTGGGGTTCCGGCAGACAGACATGGTCGGACAGGGGCAGGTCGGTTACTGGGGGCTCAGACAGGCAGATGTGGTCGAACAGGCAGGCAGGTGAATCTCCAGGCAGCGAGCAAGGTAGGTCAGGAACAAACAGGATCAGGATCAGAAGAGCAGGCAGAAGAAAATGCTGGAGAGTAACACACAGGGGTAGATACAATCTGGCAGAGAATAGAGGAGAGAGAATTGAATATATACCCTCTACCTGATGAGCCCAGCTGTGCTCACAGGTGAGGGTGTTCAAGTGATGGGGAGGTGTGGCTGAGAAGTGAGAAAGAGGGAAAGAGAGAGAAAGAAAGAAAAACAGCAGAACAAATGGACAGAGATGTTACACAGGCTGAGTCCTCTAAGAGTTATAAAGAGATCAACTGTCCTTTCTACCAGGATGTAAGCATGCTTATTTCTGCTGTAGAGTTATTTTATCACAGGGGTCTATGGAACTGACTCACTTTTGGGACCAGCCTCAAGCAGACACTTCAAGGAAGAGCAAGTTTTGGCGCTGCTGTACCACACCATATGTAGGCACCATACTTTAGCCTTAGAGGATGCCGTTTGGATTCTTTTGCACCTAAGCTTTGCCAAAACCACTCACTCATGTTAGAGGCACATTTGACTAAGGTCATTTATAATGCCAGTGTGAGATGTTTCGATTACTCTGTTTGTAGGCTACTATCTTTAGTTGTTGAGTCTGCAGCATTTTCATTTTTTCTGTGCAGGCAGACAGTTGTTAAGCCCTGAAGAATTTCAGAGATCTTTGGGCAAACTGACAGACAGCAATGAACTAGCCTGGAATGGGGATATTTATGCATCACGCTGAATGAAAGGACATTCATTGTCAGAATAATAAAGGACAAAAGAAAATATCAGAGTTGAGTGGGTCGAATTAATGGGAATGTCACATAAAAGACATGTAACACCATGCCAGATTAGAAAATACATGTATGAAGAAATGCCTAATTGTCCACTTGTACAAATAATACTCTAAATTCTATGATGAAACTCAAGGCTGCAGCATGGACAATGGTTTAGTGCTTTGTGTTCATGTCTGAAAGCATGCAATCAGTTACAGGGTTAAATAGGATGTTCTATAATGCCTTGCTGATGATTTGTTGATTTGGTGCTATTCCCCTCACTTTCATGTCTTCCCCTCAGGTCCAGAGATGTGATAGCTTGATGAAAAGATCCTGATGAAAATTCTAGGATAATATAATTTTTGGTTGAGCGCCATACGGAGCTCTCCGGTTGGTTCACAATCCAGCAAGGGAAACCTGGCCCGGCTTATGGTTCACAGCTGTGCTGCTGGGAGCATGTGCCAATTCATCACTGTCTGCTGTGTGAGGAACTTGGCATTTTGAGCATCTTTACTAGACATTATCCTTTGTCTGCAAATGAATATAACTGCCTGTTGGCTATCACTACCCTCTCCTTTTCAGTTTGGTGTAACTGCAAGAAGATGGAAAGGTCCAAAAAGACTTCAGGTCATGCAAAAAATCCTGTGAACATACAGTTTAAGGGTAAACTGAAAATTATCACGTCACATTACAATGGGAGTTGTAGAGTGAGATGGGTGGTTAAAAACAACTGCAAACATGTTGTTTCTTTAAAAAGAAAGATGCAGTTACCTTTGGAGGCCAATCAGTGTAATTTTTCAGCTACAGTCTTCCAAGTTTCATCAGAATCAGAGGAGCGGCATCTAAGATTTCATGATTTCCTCAATTTCAAGGTGAGGTATAAAAACAATGTATGATCTGTTAATGTGTCTGACAGGCGTAACCTACCAAAGCCCTGTCCTTTAAACCTACACTGACTACAGCAGGCAGACAACAGACCCAGTGTGTACAGACTGTTTCATTAGAAATGCTTAGATGTTGAGTGCTAAAACAGTTCAGGATGAGCCAGGATGACTAATCAAGAAAAGCCGTGCACGGAGTCCATTCTGCTCTGTCTCTCTTAATCATGAGGGGAAAATGTCAGAGGTTTGACAGAGAAAGCTCACCAGTAAATACAATGCAATATCCATCAATTTTTAGAACTTCCTCAAACACTTAAAACTATGGAAGACAACATAACGTGTTAACAGGCTTATTTTCATGTTCTAAGACATGACATAGGACGACCCCATTTGAATTCCAGGCGACCCCATATGGGGTCCTGACCCCAAGGTTGAAAAACACTGCTGTAAAGTCTTCACAGATAATATTTCATTCAACCAACTGGACAGCAAACATTATATGGCTGTGCATTCACAGGACTTTGTTTAAGGTTTAGAGATGGATTAATTATTTGGTTTAATGCAGAATAAAACTGTCAAAAAGCAACTACTAAGTATTAATTTTTATTGAGACCAACACCATTTGTTTCCTAACCTCAACAAGTACTACTATCATCTGATGCCTAATGATTCACATGAGCAGGAATGAAAACACTGCAACAAAATCAAGGCACAAATTACATTTATAGCACAATGCAGATGTCAATATCACAAAACATAGTTAGATTTGCAAATACAATGCATATGTACATAATTTCTAGGTTGCAAGCTGATAAGGCTGCTTTTGTTACATTTTGTCATTTTGCTGTCTAAAAAGACAGACAAATAATGGGTTCAGATTAGATGTGGCATCATTTGCCTCTCTTTTGACTCATGGCCAAAAGATTTTGGAATAACACATGCTGTTTTTGCAAAATGTACTCCTTACCTTTTTTTATTTAAATGTCCACATGGAGATACATTGAAGAAAAATATGAAGAAAAATAAGCATTCATTGGCAAAACTGGTCATGAGTGTATATTCTCAGTCAATGAGCTGACACTGATCATGGTCATCTTATGCTTGGCTCAAGCTGAATATTTTTAAGTGTAATTTTTCTGCAGTCATACCTTGCAGAATGACTGACTCCTCATGTCTTTAAAATGTCCTTTTGCATGCTTCGTATTTAAAGTCTAACATGGAATCAAAGCCTTCACTTGTGATGATTTAGAGAAGGTGTAAAGGCTGTTGGTGTTTGATGTGGTCCGATGGTGGTCTGTACAGCCCACTCAATTCAAAGCTAACACCTTCTAACACTGTAAGCTTCCTGTGAAAAAACTCATGCATGTAAGTAATATACACAAGCAAAGGCCATGGCTGACATAACCAGGTATTAATGATACATTTGAGACCTTTATGGAGACATTACTCTTGCAGCCTTTGAATGTGGCTCAAATTCGGTGGTATTTCATCGTTTACTTATTGTCATGCCAGCTTGTTAGTTACACTTAATGAAACGGAACATCGAGATTCATTAGGGCCATGAAATCCTTTAAAGATGTCCTCCAAATCCACGGGGGTATTGAAGAGGGATCACCAGACAGCCAGAGGAGAGCAAAACTGTGAGATCTTGTGAACTGCTGAGGGAAGGAAGTTGATGTGTAGATGCAGGCCGCTAAACAAACGGTGGGAGAGCTCGACACATGAACAGGTCTGGTGGTGTGAGCATGCTGTAATGATATAAAAGTTAATTTACAGATGGAGAACAGAAGCTGTGTTCAGTTTCCCCAGTCCTCGGCTACCAGAGAGCATTGGCCTCTGTTTGGACAGAGCTCTGAGAGGCCGTTGTGTACACAAATGTTTTTAATGGCAGAATCACAAGCAAACCACGCTGCTGTGCGACAGTTTATGATTTTATATTAAGGAAAAGGTCCTTAGACACAAGAGGGGACGGAAAGCCACTTGTAATATTTGGAAAACTTTTACTGCTCATTAGTTTCTTTTATGAATTGTTGCTGCATGTGGGATCTTAAAAAAAAACTTCAAAAGAGCAGTTAAAACAATTCCTCTAATATCACAATGCACAGCTGACTCTCTGAAGAACTGCCTGACGTTAAAAATAAGCGATATATTTATTACTCTGTCCACCCAAAATGTGGACAGACAAATTTCACATGTGTAGAGAGGGTTTTTCCACACATAAGTCTTGTGTTATATGTAATAAAGTCCTTGAGTGTGGTTACATCTATCAAAATGACCTACTGGAAATGTCTGTAGAGTCTGGACAGGGTGAAGGTCAGGCCATGAGTGAGACATAACAGTTGAGTGGAGATCCAGGGGTGTGGCACCGGTGACCTCAAAACAGGAGCAACAACATCAGGGATATCCCTCCACTATTTCTATCCCTTCCGTAAAGTGATGGAATCTTGAATGGTGACCAGAGCTGGACGTAATTGCTGCCTCTGCTGAGGCAAGGAGGCACAACCTCTAATTTCCCGTGAATAATGTCCCTGTGTTGGATGGCAAGCCAAAAAAAGTGGCAGTTTCTTTTCTCAGAGGGTTTGTGGCCCAACTAATACACTCAACTGTGGCTTTATGACCAATGAGCCTGAGGGCCAACCTCCTGAGCTCAACTTTTTACTTCTTCTCAGCCTCTCCCAGTGTTACACAAGGTTCAATGTCAGGTTCACAAAAGATGCAAAGCCATATTTCTCTACAAGTGTTTTACATTTGTTAATTCAAGGCTCATTAGGCTTGAGGACATGAAAACCTACCATGCAAAGGGCTAGAGTCAAGACGGCTAGTGTAGCTACAAAGTCCAGAGGAATGGAGAAGTTAACAAGTTTTCATATTTAAAGCAGAAGGTACACAAGCTACAAAATACAATAGGCATTAGGAGGATTTAGATATATTATCTCTTTAGACAGAATCAGGCTGCTTGACCATTCTTCCAAGTGTCATGCTAAGATAATTCCATTTCAACTAAGGACCTGCCACCATGATGAACAGAAGGACTATCAAAAGTAACCCGGTTTTGTCTTTTTCCTCTTATCTCCATTCCTACAGTCACTACTGTCAAATAACTTAATGGTTGCTGTTGTAGCTTTAGTACAACTCCTAATGAATACTTTTTTTAAATTATTTTTTTTATTAAAAAGTATGGCACAACAAAGACAAACTCAACAATTCAGGTAGTACAAATCTGACAGAAAAATATAATCGTCACTGTCCTGTCAAAAATAGAAAAAAAAAAAAAAAAACAACAACCCTGAATTCAGAGCCACACTTGGCATTTTTCTTTTTTTTTTTTTTTTAGAACAAGGTGTACAAAAACCAAACCCACAATGAAAATAAGAAAAAGAATAAATAAATAAATAAATAAATAAATAAATAAATAATTACCCTAAAAACCAGAAGTAAAATCACATATGTACAGGAAAGAAAATTCTGTAGTAAAATGGATATGTGTTCATTTATTTATTCATTTTTTGAACCTGCAGTTGGGATAGGCTCCATGCAAAGAATATATACATATATATAAATATCAAAAACCAAAAACCAAACAAAACAAAAGCAAAAAGCTAGACACACCCACACGCACCCACAAAAAAAAAAAAGGGAGGGGGGGAGGGGGTCCATAAATCATAAGAAAAGGAGGGAAGTGATTCAAAGAAAGTTAAGAAGGGCTGCCATTTATTATAGAACTTAGAAGGGATGGCTTTCAAAGAATACCCAATCTTTTCAATTTTTAAGAAAGACATAATATCTTTAAGCCACTGAGTACTTGAGTACTGGAAGGACTCTTTGTGGATTTCCAATGGAGGAGAAGGTGGCGTCTTGCCAATAATGAGGTGAAAGCGATAACCTCCAACTGGTTAGAACTATATCTGTTGGAATCTTCCAGACAGCCAAATATGCCAATATGAGGAGAAGCATCTACTGTGATTGAAAGTACCTTAGAAATTATGTCAAAGTACTTTTGCCAAAATGAAAAGATCGCTGGGCACAGATAAAACATATGGGTCAGATTGCAGGGTGAAGTATGACATTTATCACAGCTATGGTGGGATAGATCTGCGACAAGCGCAACTTAGAAAAATGAACCCTATACAACACCTTAAACTGAATAAATGTAAGTCAAGCACAAGTTGAGCTGGTATGAATTCTGTTAAGAGCGGCATCCCACCAATCGTCCTGTAGAGAAAGCCTTAACTCACCCTCCCAAGCAGTCTTAATTTTAGTGGTAGTTGAGCTGTCCACAGACAAAAGTTTGTTTTAAATCTTTGAGATACATGACTTTTGTGAGGGGTCAAAAGAGAGGAACTCATCGCATAGTTGGTTTGAGGGTGAAGAGGGAAAAGTTGGAAATATAGATTTAGCACAATGTCTAATTTGTAGATAACGAAAGAAGTGAGAAGGAGGAAGATGAAACTCCTTTGATAAATCTGCAAAACTACAAAATGAACCATTTTTGTGAAAATCTTTAAAAGTTCTGAGGCCTTTATAAGGCCAAATAGTGAAAATGGGGTCGGATAAACCTGGTTGGAATAAATGGTTTTTCAGCACAGGGGTTAGAATAGAGGCAGAAATAAATTTGAAATGCCTTCTGAATTGGTACCAGATCTTGAGAGTGGACCTCAAAACTGGATTGTTGGTAAAGCCACAAGGATGAGTGGAAATAGGGCAAGTGAGCAGGGCCATAGGTGAGGATGTACCACATGAATTCACCTCTAACGTACACCATGGAGGATGGAGAGATTTAAACCAGAATAAGAATTTTTGTATATGTGATACCCAATAATAAAATTGAAAATTTGGAAGGGACAGTCCAGCATTCAATTTACATCTCTGGAGGACAGCGATACGTATTCTAAATATACAGTGCGAAAAGGTCAGCATTAGCAAAAGAAAGCCAAAGCCAAATAAGAAAATAACACATTCCCGGCTTTGTTCAAGTGACTAATACTTTGCTTTTAAGCATTCCTTCAGAATCTGTTTTGACATTAGGCACACAGCACTGCGCAGTATTAAAGAGCCATTAATCTTGGTGAATTTACTTACTTTAAATGGTTTGGAGACGTTGGCTTATTCCTTCAGCTCCTAGTTTTGTTTTCTTGGAGGAAGTTGCTTCTTTAGAGTAGTCAAGTTAAAGTTCACTCAGGTATTCTCTGTCCGTGCTCTCCTAGTGACCCCTGCTAACAGCCGGTACTGTTTAAAATTCAAAGTGCAGAAAAGATTTTCGACCACATATTTTCGATGTTTTGCTAATTTTTTATTTTAGCACGTGGCTGATATTAATGATGAAAGTCCCCTAAGGTTTTGTGGCAGTCTTTGTGGTGAAGTGCTGAGGGTCTAAGCTAACTAAGACCAGGACAGCAGGATCAGAAAGACGCAGAGGCGGTCAGACGCGTGAGAGGGTGGCAGCAGTGAAAGCCAACAGGCCCTCATTGAAATTTGCTGTGCAAAAAGCCTGACATGGCCTGTTTACAATAAACAAGAACAGAAGACAAAAGGATCAGACAAGCCCAATCAGCTGCAAAGAGCCACATTCACATGTGAGTGCTAGGTATCTAAATATGTACAGTGCAAAAAAACCAGATGCTTACTGTGGAAACAACATTTAAACTATTCAACTGCAAAAACTAACAATATCAAGAAGCAGGAAAAGCAGAGCAGCTCATTGCATATTCCCCATAATGAACTGTTTATAGTCAGTGCTGCCTAAATGCCATGCAAGTGTTTTGGTAAAGAGATGATCCCAGCTGGCCAAATATCTGCAACTTAGCTTTTATTGATAAAAGTAATGAGCTTGTTTGTGAAATATATTTTATTATTTATCATAAATGCCCCAACAAAATGCGAGAGCACTGGAAGTAAATTGTGACTAATGTGGAAAATCATGATTTAATTCAAAATATTTGTGGTGCTAGACAGGACAGACTATTGTATTCCTAATTGTTAAAGCGGTTTCTTCTCCACTTGCGCTAACATTGCTTGAATTTATGTATTCGTATTATTGTGTTTATAAGAACCGTGGTGCAGACTTCTGTATTCCACACTGGTGCTTCACAACCATCGGTGAGCTTTCCTGTTTATTCAAGTCTTGTTGTGGGTTGTGTGTTTTCTGAGTTAAAATATGCTACAAATATTCATAGACGTATAGAGTACACAAACTGTATAGGAGGCTAAGCAGCTCATGCAGATGTAGCTCTTGTTTAGATATTGCGGTCAAGTTTGGATTACTTTAGGAATGTTACTGTAGAGAAGGTGGCTCTGAACTGTTTAGTCCCAAAGATTGGATGGGATGTTTGGCATAAGATCAAACACAAATAAGGAGAATTTATTTTTATCAACATGGTTTCTAAGTGGAGACAGTCAGAGAGGTACAGAAGGGCTTCCTAAAGTGTTTGAACAAACTCCTGATGAGGTAATTGATATAAATGCGTAGGTCGGGTTAAAGGCACTTTGCTAGAATGGAAGTTGGGACAAAAGTAAATATACACTCCTCAATTCAAGATAAAACATTTTATTGAAAGCCGGCTCAAATCATTTAATGTAATGTATTAGAAACACTTGTTGAAACACTTTTCTCACACAACTAGGGGAAACACTGGGATACACTGTGTGTTGATCGTCAGTAGAATAACTGGACCTTCCTATTGGCCAGCGCCAGAAGTCGGATGTTGCGGACGCATCCAGCTGCCGCCTCCTGGAGCATCTCTTCATCAGAACCCATGATGTGGATCAGAGGCTGCAGTGGTACATGGGAAAGAGGTTACAACAGGCAAACATTTTCAAGGAATCTGTATTTTTAAACAGTGGAGTAATACAGCTTTGGAAGAACATCAGTTGAGCAAGTTGGTCAGCTGCAGCACATGCTATGTAAGCAGCAACTGCTTACTGAAAAGATATACAGTGGCTGTGCAGCGACAGTCTAAAGCTACACTGGCATGTGTCCCTGTGCATGTCCCACTTCACCCTTCCAAACCATGCCTCAGCAAAGGGGATACAGCTGTGAGCACACACGCTTCTCAAAGTCATGCAGGGTAGGTTCAACATTAAAAACCTAAGCATGAACCACACCATTCGACAGCCTTCCCACTGCTCCAAAGGTCAGATTATATCCGACTATTAGTGGCTTGTGTAATGGATCTTGTTAGATCTTATTGCAGAACAAATTTTGCACTTTCCAGAAATCTCCAGCTTTGGAAGTTTATTTTTTGGTTACATAAAATTGAAGATTTAAAAGATTTTAAAATGTTCAAAGGGTTTGCACAAATAAGCAGAAAAGAACACACTGGATATATGGCATACCACTGAGTGGCATGTGTTTTGGATGGGGAAGCGTTTTTTTCCCCCCAACTTTATCTTGAACAAAATCACTCCATTATGTTTGCGGGCGACTGTGGGGCTGAATCAAAATAAGTTAATGTAAGCATAAATACTCTGGTGCAACGGATGAATCTAAATTTGTTCAATGTGTGCTCCGTTGTAAAAACACAATGGTGTGCCACTGAGGTTTTCTAGGCCACACTTGTAATTATTTCGGATAGTCTTGTTTACATCTATAATGAACCAACGGCAATATTACATCCCTCAGCTAAGCACTTAAGGTCTCCCTGCTCCTAAACATAATGTAGTCTTGATAAATACAGTAATTGCTGATGTATCTCATCTTCTTTTAAACCCTGCAGACCTTGTTCTCAGCCGAACGAAAAAGGATTTGAAAGAGACTCTTTGACAACGTGTATGAAGTCAGCAGCTTACGGATGGTGTTTGAACACACCAAGGATTGTTTCCCCAGTTTCACTGCAGTAATGCCATATCCTTGTTGATCCTTTGAACAATCCCAATATCTACTGTCCCTATTAAAGGAAATGAACAAAAAGCAACAGTAAGCTCTAAATCTGAGTTAGATTTAGAGTAAATGTCTTTGATTTAAGATTTTTTTTAAAAATTACACCACTGCAGTTCATATTTTTGCCGAAGAACACTAGTTAAATACTCTATTCATGGTGGCTTCAGGTAAGAAGTTTTAGACGTGTTTTAAACATGCAGACCAAACAATAAAAAGTAAAAACAGACAACTACACAAATTGCTAAAACTTGTAAAGTGCATTCTAGTGTTAATTTAGAATTAATATTAGATAACATTATGAAAGTTTGGTACACTACACATTTAATGTATGTTTAATGGACAAAGGTTTACATTTAATTCTGTAATTCTATATCAATTTTGAGGTAGTTTCACATTTGTTTCAATATCATTCAAAGTTGACAGATGATTCAATCCATTTAAATATAAATCCTTGTTGGTGCAACCCAAGCTACAAGTTTATGGTGAATTTCCAGCTCCTTACTACTATTTGAAATGTCCGTTCTTTTTCAGACATATACACATAGGAAATGATGGTATTCCTCAGACTGAAATGTCATGTTCATCTTCTCTAACACTAAATATCATTACTAATATTTACAATCTTCCTAATCCTTATTTCTTGGGAGCATGAAGTTGGTTCCATAAACAGAACTGGTTCTGAGATCTTAAACGGAACTGGTTCTGTAAACGGAACTGGATCCTTAAACGGAACTGGATCCATGAACAGAACTGGATCCTAAAACGGAACTGGTTCCATAAACGGAACTGGTTACGAGAACGAAAAACGGAACCGGTTCCGTTAACGGAACCAGTTCCATATTTGGAACTGGTTCCATTTATGGAACCAACTTCACGCTCCCTTATTTCTTTCCTTTTTCTATGTGAAACATGAGCCTGCTTCCTCCCAGGTTATCATTGTGTTCATAATGCATGTCAGAGCAGAGCTGGGATTGACCTTGACCCATCTCCATGTTACATACAAACTTAAAACACTGCACATTTGTGTTATTAGCAAACAACCAAAGAGAGAAGACATTCCCAGGATTGTCAGTACAAAGATAAACAGTGAAAAGGAAACAGACAAAAGGTGAGGTGAACCAGCATCTGGTTCACCAAGGCTGTATATGAATGTAATCTATGTAGCTGAGAAAATCACATCATTTAGCTGGGAAAAAAGTCAGGCAGCTGGTCCAAGAGTCAGCTCCTCTCAATGCACCAGTGTCAAGGAGTGTATGTGAAACATTTGCCCTCGGGTTTTATATGATTTTTAAATAGTATCCAAAACACCTCCAAGAGCAAACTTACATCCACAGGTTGTAGAAAACATGCAGCTTGCTAAACAAGTCCCTTTTGTGAAACAAGAGGATGCCTGAGAAGTGCCAGAAGGAGCGTTTTTGCCAACCTCATAGCATGTTATTCAGACGTAGCCAAATAAGGTCTCCCAAAGCGCACAGCTAGGCTAAGATAAGCGTGTCTCTCTTTACTGGCTTTTTTGAGCTTGCTCTTTCCTTCCCAGCTGGGATCTCTAAGAATATAATACACTGCTTGTTTGATATTCCCAGAGTGTGGTAACATGAACATTTGCCCCACGTTTGAAAACTGAATCGTGAGTTTTTGAGGTTTTTGCACTTCAGAGAACTCCAGTGAGTCCTGACCTCCAAGAAGGGGAGCTGGGGAATGAGCTTCCCTTGCTGAGTGGGGGGAGTGGGGAGGTGAGTGGGGGGAGCAGCCGTGGAGTCTGGGAGGCCTGCACAGATTGTTGCATGTGTACACACATATCCTATCACACATGGAGGTGTCACAGTGTTAAGTACGCTCTGTTGGACCACGTCTGCCTGCCTGCCTGCCTGCAGTTCAAGGTGAAATCCCACCGTGCCAGGTGTGACAGCCATTATGGCTCCTTCAGGCTGTCTATCCCAGCATTCCCATGTTTCAGGCTGCGCTGTGTAGGCAAACAGCACAAACAGTCAGCAGTGTTTAGCTGAGCTGAGGGGAAGTTAGTGAGGGAAGTCAAGGTAAACAACATTCCCTGCAGCCTCCAGTGAGCCAGAGACTGTTAAGATGCCTTCACTGTGTCTCTAAAGAGGAAGAGGAAAGGGAGGGGGGGCAGCTCTTGAATCAGCACTCAGATTTCCATCCAAATGTATCGCAAAATTTAACAAGATCTTCAAAAAATTGCCAAAATAAATGTAAACTTATGTGTGTTCCATCCACTACCGTCACGACAAAATAATTTATGTAGTATTTCGTATATTAGCCATGTTTCCATAACATACTTTATATATTTTATGAGCACTTTGAAATATTAGAAACGGGTCACAGAGACATCCAGGTTGTAAAAAAAACCTTCCTCAGTTTGCACAAAAGTTTTTACACTCATGCTTTTTGCTGAGGTTCTGATGACATTTAACTCACATGACTGATCAGCTGTTTCCCAGCATCTGTGCGAATTAATGGTTGTAGTAACAGCAGTACAGGATCATGATGAAAAGACCAAATGAAACTGCCATAGGCAGTGTGCTTGCTAGAGGCCTTTGAAAGAGAACACACTTTAAAATTTTCACACTTTAAAATTGGTTATTAGTCGTTTTTCTGTCTGCAAAATAGAGGGAGTTATCGTAAAAAAAAAGGGAATTTTGAAAATTACGACCATGAGTTTGACCTTGAGAGGTCAAACTCAAAGGTCACTAAAATTAGTGCCAATGAAAGACCATATCCATCTACAAAGTTAGTCAATATCCGTCTTTGTTTTCAAGATAGAAGCCATTTTGTGAATGTGCCAATTAGGTGCTTGACCCCTGGTCAATTTAGATGCCAATAGCTCAAAATCTATATATACTTGCATGACAAAGAGGTAGGTAATGGATAGAGTATTGAATTTCCAATAATTTGGTGTTAGTTTGAAATTGTCACGATGAATAGAAGGGTTATTAACGATAAACACATTTTATATATGTTACCATAGCAACCGGAAGTCACGCAACCTCCAGTTGCAGAATTTGGCATATTAGAAGGGACTTGCACAGAGATATTGCATTTTAAATTTTGGCATGATCGGATGAATATTGGCGATATTACAGCCATTTGAAATTTCAAAAAACTGAGTTTACTGACCCCCTGGGGCTCTAATGAGGGCGTGACCCTTATGACGTCATGAAGCACACCCTTGGATGCAGAATGGAAAAATGCACAATTTGGCTTTGGTTTCAAGTCCATACGATGATTTTGACAGAAGTTACGGCGAAATATCCATTTTTTTTAACTTTGACCTATGTCTCAGCTGTACTTTGGCCTACTATTGCCAAAATCTAATCAGGTCAACTAGAGAATATGGAAATTCATTTGGTCATGGTTTGATATCACTAATGTTTGAAATGTGACCGCTAGAGCTCATACAGACAAACAGACAGACATTCGAACTGACCAAAATGTTTGCCCTCCGGCAAGCAATGATTCCTGGGCCTCCTTTTTGGATATGATAGCAACAGAATAGTATGATCTACAAGGACCTATACTTCTTCCACTCTCTTTACTACAGCCGTGCATTAGATGGCCCATGCTACTTCCGGAAACAAAATGCAGTCATTTAATAGTTTGATTCTAATTCATTTGACAAATAGATAAACATTTATGAAAACATGGCATCAAGATTCTACTAGGGCTGTTTCTTGAGGTGATGACATCAACTGAGGCTGAATTTAGTTTGGTCCTCTGTAGTTTCAAACTGATAGAGAAAACCCCTCTACTCGCTTCTCTCTCCCTCACTCTGGAGGTCTTCATCATTTTGTGACGTTTGTCTGAAGCGTCCAGACTGAGATGCATTTGTACAAGTCCAATCTTCAAATGTAGTTTGAATGAACTTTGCAAAAATTAAATTTCATGTGGTTTTCAGCTGTCCAGACTCTCAAGAAAATCAACCTCAATACAATATTAATATGCCAAAAGATGGATTTCGGCAGGCAGTCTCAATAAAGCCTTAGTGACTGCAAGGGGGAAGCCTCAGTCTGAACCCCTAGGCCTGTTCAACCTGCTGAACACGACTTGGCATTTTAAGTATGGGTGTGAGGCACGAGAGGCTTAAGTCAAAGACTCTACAACATTACACTCAGTCGAAGTAAAAAACATGGTAGTCATAACAGAGCAGGCAGCACACAGCGCCTGTATCATCTGCTTCCCACACCCACAACCTGAAATCATGTTTCACACAAAGCACGAAGAAATTTAAAGTAAACCTGTGATGCTTTGCTTCCCTCATATTCAGCTTGGCTGCACACATTCACTCCTGAGCATGTTAAAAGAGAAGTTCAAATAAACACAAACACTGCTGGGACAGGAGTGTGCTTATGGCCACAAAAGTGCAAATGTTTTTCTCATTTAGATTAGTAAAAAGCCTACAATACATAGTGAGACCTGGCAAAAGCAAAACTCTGGAATACTTTCAGTTGAAAATTACTAATAATTACCATCCGCATTTTGTAATTTTCATCAATTTACTTCACAAAGCTTTTCTTATGAAAGAGGCCCTTTAATACAAATAGCTGGCTGAAGCTGTCTACAAGGATTTATGGTTTCAGCAAACAATCCCCAGTCATTTTTGGAAGAAATGTAAAAGCACAAGGGGGAAAGCATGTTGATTTTGTACATGACAGAAAATGAGGCACATCCGTATGAAACTGTGAGATATCAAGAGTGGATGTCAAATTAGACGGTGAGGGTGATTTATCTAGCAAGCTGAAGCTCTGGTATGCATTTCCTCTGAGCAAGCACCTGAATCCCTCCTCTTGAATAAGGTCTCATCTGAAAGGCACAGAGATTCCAAAGAAAATATGCCCGCAGATGCAAAAAAATATGTAGGAGAAAAATACACAATTAGTAGACAAAACCCAGTTTTGTCCCAAAAATCAAATTAGCGTGCTGTGTGTTTCCTTCCACTGAAAATAAATAATTGATTAAGCAAAATTTAAAGGGTTTGGAAAAGGTAGAATAAAAACAGTGCGACGGGTCACTAATGTGTTTTCCATTGTGAAATGCTTTCTTTTCAATGCTTAATTTCCTCTGTGAATCTTAAGAGGACCGTGCCATTAAATACAAAGGAGAGAGGGAGTTATTTTTTAAACCAGGGTTGGAATAAGAAAGACCTTTGCAGCGAGAAATCACTTGAAATCATATACTACATGCGGGTGAACATGTTTTGAAAGCTTCTCAACGGCACAGAAAAACTTCTTTTGAAATATGGGTGCAATAATACAAGAGGCAGTCCAGAGTTTTACACAGGGCCATAAATTAGACACAGTGTACAGACAGGACCCATATCAGTCCTCAATAAACCCTCTCCAACCTATTCATACCTACTGCACATATTGTTTTTACACATTCGCTCTACCTGCTGCCTGTATATCATGAAGCAGAGCAACACAGTGTGTGCGCTGACTGTACAGTGGAGATTGACAAGCTCTCGCACTGTAATGTTTCCTCAGGGTTCAGGGAGGTAGGTAAGTATCAGGCTGGCTGAGACAGAGGCCAGACTGAACAATGAGGTTGCCTGTGTGTGTGTGTGTGTGTGTGTGTGTGTGTGTGTGTGTGTGTGTGTGTGTGTGTGTGTGTGTATGTGTGTGTGTGTAGGTGTGTAGGTGTGTGTGTGTGTGGTGTGTGTGTGTAGGTGTGTGTGGGTGTGTGTTTCCAAGTTCCAGATTAAGAACAAATGAAACATTGAAATGTTGATGCAGTTACGTGGCCTTTAGAAATTAAGCTCTTTAAATTCCAAAAATATATTATGGAGTGGTGTTGCAACTCTTAACTGGTACATTAATAAGGGCAAACACAGACACAGATTAAAAAGGGTGGCATGCTTTGCACAGACACACACACACACACATGCCCAATCGCACACAAACTCACACTGGGATTGCAACACACAAACGCACTGAGAGAGAAGTTTTTGTCGTGGTTCAAACTACAAAAAGCATTCAGCTTAACGACTTTTGCAAATTGGACATAACTCTTTCAGAACACCCAGTGCTCAGTCCAGCTACCAATTATGGCTAGTGTTGAACCACATACACTGTAACAGCAGATCAAGCTAAAGTACACCATTTAATGAACATGGGGAAAAAAATATCTGACTGCATGACCACTTCATAATTTATATCGCAATTGTTACTGAGTAGAAGAAAATAAAAGATTTAAACTCACTGCTGCCACAAAGATTTCTCCAGAGAAAGTCTTTGTGTATGATTGAATTAGAGAATTAGATAGCAGTGTTTTCCTAAACGTCGAAATAGGCCTATATGATCAACTGTGATCATCAAGTCATAAATTATAAGATAATCTCCCTGCAAAATCTCTATATCACTGACAGTCTGACACAAACATAAACAGTCTCTGGAGTAGAGTATGGAAAGACCCCGACAGGCCAAACTGTTAGACAAAACAATGCTTGTTTCATTTTGGAAGAATACTACACAACTGCCATGATGAAGAGAACTGGTGGATGTAGCATTACAATGAAGGGGGGTAACCATAAAAAAAACATCGTTCTGTTGAAGCCCTAAACAGCTATGACCCTGCTCCTTGGGCCTGAGCCATATCATTGCTGCTGCATTCTATCCTGATATTCAGGAACAGCCCTTAGCAACAGTTACCCCCAGCTACAGCCCTTTGACTTGTGCTGTAATGGCATCTAGGGTCTACTGGAGAAATGGCACTTCGCACACACTGAGCTGTTTGCTTTTCTGAATTCCCATGACGGCTAGAAAGTGGAGTCATGTTTCCGCCGCCGAATAAAAACCCACTTTGTTTCTGCTCCATTGGTCAAAGGCTCTGAAAATAGTCACAGCTTTTCAAAGTTTATTACTCAGTGTTTTTCACACATCACTAAAACAAGGGTGAAGGAAGGCCAAATGCACATTTTACTCAATGCAATTATGCCAGACTTAGTCACAAAAACACCAAATACAATAAAAGAAATGACTACGTAGTAAATCATCTATAAAATACTCTACTAAGGAGTGAGTATGTTGCTGCCACTGACCTTGACCACTCCTTTCTCATGCATGGTGATGCAATTGTTGGGGTCCTTGGAGAGCTGGTACAGGGCCATGGCTGTGCTCTGGTGGACCGAGCTGTCTTTAGACTTCAGGTAGCACACCAGAGGGGCAACAGCCCCCGCCTCACCGAACAATGCTTTATTGCTGCCCCACATGCAGCAGTGGCCAATGGCTTCAGCCAGGTGGCGTCTCAACCTGTCATCAGTCTGCACACAGAACAACATGATGCTGTTGGACCCCAGAGGATGAGTTTTCCAATGTAGGGAACAAGCTCAAGTATAACCCTGTAAGGGACTCTTGGCAATATCTACCAACATTCTTCTCATTACCTGAATTTATGCTGCATTTGAGTAGGAAAAGAGCAACTAAAATCCACTGTAAAGACAGTAATTTGTGTACTGACAGTAAGCACAGTGTTGTTTAATAGTAAGACCTTGTTGTTTGTCTCCAGCACTGATCTAGACTTACAGTGTTTGTCAGCTTGGCCAGCAGTGGGACGACCCCATGATCGGTGAGGACTGCCAAATTCTCCTTGTCTTTGGCTATTTTGGCAATGGTGGCACAAATGCTTGCCAGGACTTCGTTGTTTGTTGACTTCAGCAAATTAACAATCAGCTCCAATCCACCAACGAGAGACCGCACCATTTCCCCTGCATCCTAAAGTGAAAAAGGGCTTCTTATTAGCTGGTTGTTTCGCTCTGTAAAACAATAACAAGACGATGAAGAGGAAGGTAGTGCAATAGATGGGGAAAGAGGACAGGTACAGCAAGGACATTTGGACAAAACAAGCATTTGAATAAGTACAAAGTATTTTCATGAGTACAGGGAACAAGTTCCATTAGTGCAAATCAGTCTGTAAAAGGGTGTTCTGACATTATCTGAACCCGCTTTATCCTCACTAGGATCACGGGGGTCGCTTGGAGCCTATCCCAGCTACTTACAAGCAAAGGCAGGGTACACCCTGGACATTTCGCCAGTTCATCTCAGGGCTGAACATATAGAGACAAACAATCATTCTCACATTCACACTTATGGGCAATTTAGATTAACCAATTAACCTATCAGTGCATGTCTTTGGATGCTGGGAGGAAGCCGGAGTACCCGGAGAGAACCCACGCAGACACGGGGAGAACATGCAAACTCCACACAGAAAGGTCCCACACCCCATGGACTGGTGTTGGAATCGAACCCAGGACCTTCTTGCTGTGAGGCACTGCACCACCGTGTCGCCCTGACTGAAAACTATCCCCAGATAATGCATACAATTATTCTGTTAGGTTAAATGTTTATATTTAACCTCCTAAGACCCAGCTATGGGTTTTCTGTCCACATTTGTGGACAAGAGTTTCACAACTTCACACAAAAAAAAGATAAGAAAACTGTCCACCACAAAGGACATTCCATAAAAATTTTAAAAACTGCATCTGAAAAAACTGTTGCATCATGATGTTTCCAATATAGGCACTTATTTAATAAAAAACAAAAAAAAGCTTGTACTTTGCTGATATTTCCTGGGTTTGAGGAGGTTAAAGCTCAATCAGGAACTAATCTGAATTTGAGGGTGTTTTTTTGTATATATATATATATATATATATATATATATATATATATATATATATATATATATATATATATATAGTGATACAATTTCTTTTATAAAAACAATAGCCATACATCACTACAAAGTAGTACAAAACAGTATGAAATCAAAAAAAAAATCTAATAAATAAGTGGAATTAGTCCTAAGTAGCTCTACCTGTACGTATTTTTGTATCTAAATGTACTGGTACTGACAATGTAATTATTTCAGTTCCTGAAGGGATTATATTTTTTTAAAGAAATACATTAATAGTGGGTTCTGCACTGATTACAGTGCATATTATAATGTTGTACATGTATAAAAAATAATCGGGTGCTCATAGGGCAGGGCTGGACCAAAAATTAAAAAGGCAAAAAGACTGTTACAAATGATCCACATTACGTATCTCAAAATATATACAATGTAGAAAACAAGAGTCAGGACCCTATTTTTCTTTTAACCTTTCTTTAACCTTAACCTTTTTTATCCTACATTTGTCTACTCATCTTGGTTTTAAGAATGATGGGATCCTGTCATTGATGGATTCATTGATTTTTTTTATTAATGTCACACAAAGTGCCCAGCCTCATGGATTTACAAAACACCATAAAACAAAGTTGCAGTGGTCACATTGCATCACAGTTCATTACAAAATCAAAGTCAGAGTTTAGTTTGCCAAACTTTGCAAATAAAAGTCGCTTCAAAAAGGTTTGCCTCCTAAAGCACAACCCATGTTTTAATCATCTAACCAAAGGAAATCAACATAAATGGAGGACATTTTACTGAGGGGTCCATTCCTCATGTCGTTATAAACAGGACTGTGAAACAAAAAATGTATCTCATTTTCAATTTCATCTTCCAAATCAATATCTTATTGTGTCTGTTGTGTGTATTATTTGCCCCTATTGAATTAAGTAATTAAAAAAAGTTGAACTAAGTAAAACAGACACTTGCAATAATAACTACTACACCCTCTGTGTTCATAGAAAACTGTGTTTTGGATTCGGGTGAACAAGCAATAAGTTTGACATCTTTGTCACCCTCTCATACTCTCACCCTAGCTTGTCATAATATGGGTGAAACATAGAATTTAGAGCTTAGGAGTGACATTTAAAACTTTTGCCCCAGGCGAACACACAGCATATACTCAAGGCTTTCTGGTTTGAGTTCATGGCACCAGCAGCACCGCAGGATTCTCAGGCACTTTAGGGGGCGATGCCTACCAAACCAAGAGGCTGGTGAAGAGTGCTGAGGCAACCACAGTGGAAGAGCTGGCAAAAACACAGACTTTTGGTATGGCTTGGCAAATCAGGCCGCTGTTTAAAATCACAACTCACTGTATCACCAGCCACGAAAGAATACATCAAGGTGACCGAGTCTGTAATGTTCAGTGCTTTGAAAATAGAACAGAAATTTCCCCAAAGGCATACAATTATGGACGCAAATCACAAAGTACACTTAATTTGAGTCCATTTCAACGTCAATCTACATGTCCACAGTTGATATATGGTATTATACTGTAGAGAACAGTAATCACTCAATTTATTATGAATACTGAATGGCCATTTTTCATTAACAAAATTAAGGGATTTAATGTAATTCAGCACTGACAAAAAGCAGGAGCTGATGTACAGTTTGAGCTACTTTTGGGGAGAACTGGATGGGCTGTTGTGTTCAGCTCTGTAACAGAGACCTCACAGCTGAGATGAGGCCAGAGTGTGGTGTATGGGGCTCTGTGATGCTATGCCAGAGGATGAGCTGTGTGTGCAGTGCAGGGCAGGAGGGGAGAGTGAGTCCAGGAGCTGACCCCCCGACGCACACAGGAAGCCCTTCCTCAGGAATACTGATGACGGCTGGCTGGGAGTCCCTGCGACAGAGGAAGCTCTCTCAAGTCACCAGCTGCAGTCGACTCTTTCATGGACTGGACGGGCCCCCATATTTGAAAAGCGCAGCATTATGAGGCTACACACGGAAAGGCCTTTCTCCCTATCCCTTCTCTCCTCTCCTCTTATGCTGGATAAAATGAAATGGAAAACACATTATCTGCTGTGCATGATCTGAGGCTGAGGGGAGTGAGCCAAGCTGAGAATGTCAGAAGAACAGTGTGACACCCTCAACATGGCAGTTAGGCCTGTACAACATACGTGGCTATATATATGATTCACTTTATTAGGTGGGAATGGGAGGGTATTACTTCCTTAATTAAAAAATCAAAATAACTGAATGAGTCAGTCCTTACACTCCTGATAGGGAACTACTTAAAGTTATGGACACACAGCACAGAGCTGGCCTGTGTCTGCAAAGGGGCATCCAGCAGATGCATTTATACCACAGCTTTTTCATAAATCCACTATGGAACTGCTAACTCAAACCACATGGGGCTTTTATCTAAATAACAACTGCATTGAAGCAGCTATATCAGGTTCCTCAGCTATCGAGCTGAGGGCAAGAAAGCACTATTTAGCTCTTGTCATTGCCCCTGTCTCTGAAAAATTACCCAAAAAGCATGTTCATGAATTTCCCTCAAAATTGGCACGCTGACGTCCAGACAAACATTGTCAAACTTTGTTAACACTCAACAGTCCCCCTTCTCCCGCCATATGGTTACCATGCATCATTTTCACTCCATTTCTAGGCCAGAGAAATTCCAGCTAGCAAAAAAAAAAAAAAAAAAAAAGGATTTCACCCCCAAGACACCTGTCTGGGCCCAATATATCTGTTTAAACTTAACCAGATTGTCCAACTGACAAGCTGTTTACCTTAATCACAGCGATAATCTAATAGAACAACATTACGTTTGTGTTTGGAAATGATACAACTGCTCAGGGGATCAAAGACCTGCTGATGTTGAAGTGAAATTAGAGTTGATTGACAACATTGCTGTGTAATACTAGGCTAAAGACCTGCAACGATGGCACAGAGGAGCTCCTAATATTTTAAAGAAAACACATGCTTTGACCCCCAAACTTAAAGACTGGGTTGCAAATGAAATCATGGTTAACTTTGATTTGTGCTGCACCCTATTTTATAACTACCTTAAAATGATATTAACACAAAGTTTAAACTCTCTTTAAATTAGCTTTTACTCTAGAACAATTTCCATTCTGTTCAGTTTTCCTCTTCTTATTACATTTATTAAGTCCTGACAGCATCCTGATGGATTTAATTTATTAATTAATGTAGGTATGCAAGAATTTCCACATTAATTAAACCTCCAGTTAATTTTACATCAATATCAGATTTGCTTTAGTGAGGTTAGTTATTCATTGTGCAACAGAGTTTATGGTAGTTTTAAATCTGGATTTCCTCAGGGTAAACATAGTTTTGCCAGTCCCTGATTAGAATGAATTGTAAATAAAAATAAATCTGTGTTGATGCAACACATTCCTAGTTACTTATGCTAGCCACCTTTGTACTTGTTGTATTTTCAACATATAGGCCAATGTTTTCATTAGAGGATAGGCTTCAAAGAACTGTCCTACTCCTATGCTGTGCTGCCTGGATTGTGTGCCTCTGTAACTAGTAGCATGTTGAGAGATTTTCAGCTGGGAAATCAGAAGCCATGCCACAGGATATTACTCAGTATTTCTCTCCTGCCTGCTTCCCAATTCACCAATCCCGGTGTGCCAAGGAGACTTTTCTGCTTCATATTAGCCTGAGGTTCATGTAAGCCTCCTCTGACACCGCTCTGCCCCTGCTAACCTCCCAGCAGCACATTGGGAGCAGAGCTTCAGAGACAAGCACGGTGATATAAGCAAGCTTCTGTTTGGTGAATGGAATCTAACCCAGATAACCTTTCATTCTGAAACAACACGAACCCTGCAGACTTTTTTGATTTACAGCCTCTCTGTGTGACTTTGGCCTGGTTCATTCACACAGACACAGGGCAGGGGGAGAAGACAAATGTACATGGATGTGGAGGACTGATTTTCTGTACCTTTGCATTGTTGATGCACGGACAAAGAGCCCATGCAGCACTGGACTGAACATCTGCGCTAGGGTTTTTCAACAGTGACCACACCAGGCGGACTCCATCAAGTTGGTCAATGATTCTGCAGGGAGAAAGAGACAGAACAGTGGTATGAGAAGGCAGGAAAAAATGAGAAAGGAATGAACAAGGAAGACAGAAAAGAAGTGTCAGACTGTGGTCTCAGAAAGGTCTTTCATTAAGCATAATTTTATGCTTGAAAGATTTGAGAGTAATTTTTTTTTTTATCATGTTTATTTCTTGGCTGTATCAGCCTGGCCAGCAGCAAGCTGGACAAAACTGCTGCCAAACAGGATCAAAGAATCAATTGATTTCAACTTTGGCTTTTAATCACAACATGCTTTCGCTGCTGCTCAGTTTCCCTTCGGCCTGAAACCCACCCACTGTCTGCTTACTCAAATCACTCCATGGAAAAGCTCAAGGATGCTGGGGCAAGAGGTTAACTTGCATGGATCTGTGTATGCCACTTCATACACAGATTTATAAATAGAAACTGAGACAAACTTACACTTTATGTTGGTGACTTGTTTTTCAACCAAAGCCAAAAAGAGGACCTCTTTCCAAATCAAACACAGCCAGAGACAGGTTGCTGTATATTTCATTGGGTCAGAGTGAAGTTTACTTAAGCATGAGCTGTATTTCATGTCGTATACATGACTGCAGTCAAAACTGCAGTCAGGGTCTGGGAACCCAGAGAATTACGCCACAGTGCGCCCGTTGTCTGGAATAAATAACATGTAACGTGTTCCCCATGTGTGCTTCCACCAACAAGGCCGACATTGAATGCTGTCATAATTACTTAAACACTCCCTAATCACAGTATCTCCGTGACTGGCAACGGGCGAACACTCATCAGGGACGTCCCCTGCGCCATCTGTCTTCCGTTTGCACATAAATCAGTCTAGGAGGATCATAACATCAGATTCCAGTCTACAGGGCCTCTTAAATCCGGAGCAAAAACAAAAGTGAAGCGACATATCATCCGCCAAAACAGCTCCGTCTTCCCATGAAGCAGGTATGAAACAGATTAGCAATGAAGTTGCAGCTGACAGTGATGGATTAGAGGAGGAGACCACAAACCCTGGAGGCATTAAACAACGTGTGTTCCTTCTTGTAGCTACACAGGATTCATTGGAGGAAGTGCTATGTCATTAACCACATACTGCCTACTGGTTGAGAATAAAAACAAACATATGAGTATTTCATGGAAACCTTGAAAGTGATCAGTGTTTGTTCTGGGATCGCAGTAGTTATGGATGACCTAAATCAGAATGATGATGAGAGAATGATTGCACTGATCAACATAAGGTGGTATTTGAGAAGCAGTTTTTGTTGGTAAAATGAAGTCATGTTAACTGGCAGCAATGTTGTAGCTAACTTTGTAGCAACAACAGGGATAAGCATATATCGTCATCATATTTGTTATCTAGCCAAACACTTTCTAATCATGGAAGTCTGAAAAACAGACCAGGCTGTTATGGGCTGGAGCATATGTGAATTAGACTAATTGCTCAGCAAAATACTGTACACATGCATGTCTCAAAATAAGCCATCACCACAAAACGTACAAAAAGTGGTCGATGAAATGAGAACGTTCACTTTACTGCTAAGTGTGAAGGCTGAAAAATGACTAGGTCTGGCCTAAATATACATACTGTGAGAAAACATGGAGAACATGATGAACTGAAACAAAACACTTTGCCTGTTGTGTGAAGTTTACCACAGTTAGCGGCTTTGTTTTAATATGCTTTGCTTTTATTGAACGATTCATTTCTGCTTCTCAGCAAATAGCATAGCATTAACAGGAAGCTAACCATGCAAACTCAGACATTAACTTATATTTATGTCCAAAGCTAATTAAGAAGGGTCTTGTAGTCCATAACAGCCTTGTAAAAGCAATGAGGCACAGATGGAAGCTCCACAATGTTGTGCAGTAGTGGGTTAAGTTAAATGAACACAGAACAAAGGCTGCTCTGGACTGCGGTTTGCTACGCTTTCCCAGCCATGTAGTTTTGGACAGGGCAGGGCTTTAGGTATGTTCATCTGACCAGCTCAGGTCCTGACAGTGACCGCAAAGCTATAGTAAAACACTGGGAATTAAACCACAACCATATTTAACACAGCAGGTACAATAAACAAAGCTTTAAAAATCTGTCATTAAGTCTGGGATGAAAGGAAAAACTACCTGCGTAATTACAAATTAAAAAAGCATAGATTTCTTTAAGCATCGGGCCATGACAGCTTAATGATACCATGTTTGCATCCTCGAGATTTTGTTATTCCCTCGTCAAAACAGATGACTTCAGTACACTGTCCAAAATATTATGTGTTTGGAGCTAATTCTGTAATGACAGTGAGTAAGCCACTAATCACATTTTAACAGACATCTCACACGGGTTATGTTTGGCCTACATAAACTGAACTGTAAATGTCAGAGAACATCTTGTTGGGTTGGAGACTTACACCATGTTATCCATATCTGTGGCACAGGCACCCACAGCCTTGGTCACATTCACAAGCAGCGCCTGGTTAAAGAGAAGCAGGTATTAATACACAGAGCAAAAACATGTACATTTAAAGACATTTCAAAATGAATTTTAACATGCCTGGTTTGTTCCAGTGAGCAAGTTGACTAGTGGCTTTATTCCTCCACACCTGCGGATAGTGGCCTTGTTTTCAGGTATCTGAGCAAATTCTCCCACAGCTCCCACTACATTGACCAGAACTTCTTCAGGTTGATCAGTTAGTAGGTTGACCAGGACCTCCAAGGCATTGTACTCTCCAAACCTTCTCAAGGTGGAGAAAAGGAAAAGACACTGATTTACACAGACAAGTCAAGTGGAATCTTTTAAAGGATTAGTTGTGATTTTCTGAAGTGGGGGTTGTATGAGGTAATTCTCCATACTCATGGCAGTAGATGGTGGTCAGTATGCTCTTGGGTTGGAGAAGAAGTCAGGAAAACCGGAAGGGAAGCTACACAATGTACTGCTGTGGACAACGCCAGCAGAAAAACCAGTAGCAGCTGTGGTTAACTTGTTATGTTATTGTGTGACTAAAGGCTAATTTATAGTTCTACGCAGGCTCCTTGTGGCATGGCTCCCACAAGCGCCTATGCCATAGGTTTGGTCTTAAAGTTGTGCATCGGATTGCCCCTGCTCTTGCAACAGGCTACAGCCCCATCAGGCTAGATTTTGCTAGTTATCTTTAGTTTATAAACTCCCAGGATCTGTAAGATAAAATTTCTGTTTTCTGCCAAAGGAGTCAACTAACTTTGAAGACTGTTGCTTAATTTTCATTAGAAAAAGCTAGCTAAATGCTGAAAATATTCTAAATAAAGTGCAGACTGATATTTAGTTCCTTAGGTGGGCTTTCTTAAAGGCAGATGAAATATTGTTTTTGTTTGCTGGTGTCCCCATCAACAGCAGTACATAGCTGAGCTCTCAATACTAGCTCTCAATACTAGTGTCCTTTTTTCCAAATTAGCAGTGTACTCACCACAATCCATTGTAGGCAGTACACTAACTATAGTGAAGTACCTCATATAATCCCATGTCAGAAACTCTGAACTACCCTGTTAAGTTGCATGAAAATGAGCTAATGAAATGAAAAAATGTTATCAATGGCAGGAGGCAGAGACAAGTCTCCAACATGGGCACATATCAGTTACTGTAAAACACTAGTACAGGCAGTTTTCCCACGGCTGCTCACAGTTGTCCCTTGTGACTGAAGCTTTACTGTGGCTTGGAAATGCTCCCTCGCTTTTTTGCTGTGATTTAGTCTTGTTTGCCAGTGCTATAGAGTGGTAAACTATAGTAAACATTTAAAAGGAATATAATGTGGTTGCAAAAAACCTCAACAAACCTCTGATGTACAGTTAAGTTTGACAACTGTTTTTATTCACAGTTACGGTTGCTGGCATTTTGGTTCGTAGACTATTGTAGATGGCCAAGGTCATTTGGTTTGGTCAGGGTCCACTGACACACAGCCTATTCTTGCAAGTGAAAACACTGCTAATGAACAGACGAGCTGCCAAAGTTAACTTCAGTGAGATACACTATAAAGAAAAACAATGGTTTTCCTATGCCATCACCAAAGTGTCATCTGCAGTTGACTACAGTAGAATTATCTTGTAATCACAGACATAACTTTTGATAAATGGATCAGTAAGTCATGTCTATTTTTGTTAAGCCAGTCCCAGCTGAAGTAATTACGTGATGGCAAGAGTAACATTACACAAAGCTGCCTGAAGTGGCTTCTACTGCAAACACTGGGCTCTGTGCAACTGGAAGCTTAATAAAGCCTGTCAGAAGACACAGGAACCACAGCGGGGCTTCTGTGCAACAGATTTTTTATGATTGATTGTCTACTATTTCCTCATTCAGCTAAGTGCAAGTGCAAGTAATTCTGTATTAAAACTGTTTGGATGTCATTTATTATGTCCTATACCTTCTCCAAATGTTTATACACAGATATGGCAATATTAATGGTCCAAAATGAATGGTGCAAAATTATGCGTGTATATATTTTTATTGAAATTTGTCACATTTTCTTACAAAAGCATCCTA
This sequence comes from Sphaeramia orbicularis, assembly GCF_902148855.1. Lineage (NCBI taxonomy): Eukaryota > Metazoa > Chordata > Actinopteri > Kurtiformes > Apogonidae > Sphaeramia > Sphaeramia orbicularis. Next base: position 5,818,495 of record NC_043976.1, read on the forward strand.
AAAACCTTACTCTTCTGTATATGTCCTCCACAAAAATGTTAATATGAATTTAAGGGCAATGTTTTATTTAACAAATGAATAAAGTATGGAAAACAACATGAAAAACAAAAACAAAGCACCTATAGCACTAGGAAAACCGGGGGAAAACCCTGAAAACTACTCAGTAAGTCAGTATGCAGTGACACGGTTTCTGTGATTTACAATTATATCTACTGTTTTTGGATTAATTTTACTGCTGTATTAATGTGTATGTTGCATTTTCTTTATGTTTAATAATGAGCGCATTTGAACTACTTTACATGCTGTTTGGAGATATGTGGTTTTCACTGGACATGAAGGAGTTGAAAAATTGTAAAGTGAAAAGGAACTAAACCTGCCTGACACATGGAGTTAAGTAAAAAGGGCAATATTTGCCTCTGAGATGTAGTGGAGTAGAATGATGAAGTACAAGGATTTTCAATTCATACTTAGGTGCAGTACTTAATTACATTCGACCACTGATACTATGGCTTTATGGAAGGATGAAGTACGAGTATCTTCATTTCATACATAAACACAGTACTTAGTGTGATGGCCCCTGCTTAGGTGGCTGAGTCTGTGTATGCGCTTGGCTGTGACATCATTCTGTGTTCTCTTTCGAGGTAATTGGCTGATGCATCACAGTGATTGGGAGCACCTGGGCCTGGTGTTCCTGATGTCCATAAAAGTGCCAGATCCAGCGTGGCGCGTTCTTTCCTCTTCTCCCTCTCCCCTCTACCGGCACCTTTTGTTTGCTTTACCCTTTTGTTTCTTTCAGCCATACAACCTTACACTAATATATCCACACATCCACATGTACACTACTGATATTACTGACATACACACCTCATACTTATTTGTATATTTTGGTTTTCTTGCTTTATGCTTTAATAAATATTTTGCATTAAGTTAGCACTGTGTATTTCTCCCATCTTTTTGTCATGGCCTAGAGCCGGGTTATAACATTAGTTACATTCCACCACTGATACTACAGCTTCATGGAAGGTGAAAGTACAGTCATTACAGTGACCATTTGAGGGCAATAGTTCCTAAATCACCTGAAAACGGACAAACAGACAACTGTACTTCATTTAAAACAGCAAAGCAGTAAATAACTTCATGAGCTAAAGCTGAAGTATCATTTGGACAAGCAATTATGGTCTGCTCATCATGAGGCTGGAACAGAGGTACGATGGAGGGGTAGTCAGTAATTGGAAGCCAACCCCACAGTCTTGACCCCAAACATTATTGCATTGGCAAATGCAGTCCGAGACTTGGCAGTTGAGACTTTCCATTGCAAACTTATTCCCTCACTCTTTTGTTAGGGCTTTTTACAGCTTTCTTATGTGTCCATAACACCTCCGTACACAGGCTGAAAGGGCCACATATTGATGCATCCATAAATCTGCACAAAGTAACATTTTAGTGCTTCCAAGCTTTTTACAAAGGCTTTCCCTAGTAAACACAACCTTGGCTCAGGTCTACCTCTCCTCTCTGTAATATTGGCAGTTCTGTGTAAAATACAAGCTTATGACAATGTGGTCTTTAAACAAACACACTTAGGTTATGAATGTAATTATACTTTCAGGCATCAATCATTTCTCATTTTGATGCCCCATTAATCTTGAAAATGGCTAACATATGCTGCTACTTGTCTTGAGTGGAGGTCCCTCTGACCTCTATACTGTCCAGACCACGCAAGACATCAGTCACATAAAAGAAAAACATGCTGTTTGCAGTGGGCCACAAGGTTGGTTTCATTTGACCATGTACTTAATGAAAGAAAAGGGGAAAAAACAACCCAGCCTCTGCCTCACATTATTGCTGTAGCAAAACATATTCCGAAATGATTTTCATTTCAGTACACCACTTAGCCTATGATTGATTCTGAAATGAGCGCATGGCCTTACAACCCTGTTACCATTAGCAGCCTTTCCTCCTTGACAGTAATGGCTCGGTCACTTCATTCCAAGCTGTTGCCTGACCTAGACATTTTAAGTGATTCAAATAAGCTGGAGAGAGTATGAAAAAACAGATCCACTTACAAATTTAAGTATGCATTAAAAACATTTACCGTGCATCATGCTGGTTTCCTCTTGAAGAGGTAGCCAAAATTTCACCTTCATTCACACCAGACATTGTCCAAATAACAGAAAAAAATCAACACACACACACGGAAAAGAAACCACAGAATGTGAAAACTAGTCATATTCCGCCACTTTCCACTAAGATGCCTTTGTGACATGTTAAATTTAGAGAGAGGGCAACGAGAGTGTTTTTGGGTGTTTATTAATGAAGTGTCACTAAATGTGGTTTACATGTGATTAATGGCGCCATTATAATTGTTTCTATTATTGTTATTATCAGTAGTTGTGTAACTGTTTTACATAGCAACAGTGTGACAAGTCATTACATATGGCAAACTGCCTATGTATGTCTAGCTGCCATATTACTCATTGCTAGTGCAGTTAAATTGTTTTATCACTATGCCAAGCTGCAGTCAGGAGGGTTCCCTATTTTTGAAATTTTTTGTCAATTCAAGTGTAAGTATCATAAACCTGTCTACTCTGTGGAGTAACAGTCCTGCATCTCTTTTAAATAACGGTTTGAATTACTTTTGCTAAATGGTTTTCTATAATGTTACAGGCAAAGGAGACAGTGATCTGTCCATCTTTGTTTAAAACAATGCTATTGTCCTGCTTCTGCTCCTGTAAAGGACTCCTCATATAACTCGATGTGGCAGCAGATACTCTGTTCCAGTTGGAAGGACTTAACTTTGACTTTAAATGCAGGATATCTTTCTGTCAGTTCTGATATATGAAGTGAGGACAGATCTGTGTGAGTGCTCCTACTTTTTTTTTTGTTATTTTTAGGATTCCACTGCAACCTGAACAATACAGAGTCAGAGGAAACGAGCATTGCACAAAGCCTCAGAAAGACTCTTTACCATAAAAATGATTAAAAGATGTCTTATCAGTTTCCTGGAGAAGAGAATCGGTTCTGAATAGATTAATACATTACCGAGGCATTAGGTCAGAACATGTGGGTTGTAAGTTACATCCTCTACCTCACACCGAATAAAAAATAAATAAATCTAATCTCTTTCAGGGGAGCCCCAGTGGAAATGTATCAGGCTGCCAGGGCATGGCTCCTGAGCATTATTTATTTTAGAAGGAAAATTACTGACTTAAAAATCATCTGACACTGAAGTACAAGTCAAAAACCATTCCAGAAATGTCACTGCGGGAGGAACCAGGCTAAATGACACTTAAATAAACCTCATGCCTTACATGACAAATGATTAAAGGCTCTGTCAGCCTGCGTCTTCTCTGACATTAGAAAATCAACCAAGCAGCATAGGCTGATTCCTTCAGTATGCCTCAGTTCTGTTAAATACTACCAGGGCCTTGAGTAACACATCACTGTAGTCTATAAAATCAACACGTTTACTTCATCCTTTGTTAACAGTGGAAAAGAGTAAATTCTAGCGGGAAATAGTCACATAAAAGATCAGAGCTAATAGAATCCGTACAAAAACTTTACATTTTCCCTAAATAATCAATTCAACCAGACACAATAATAAAAGAAACTAAGATATGACAGCCCAAGAGTGGAAAAAGTGAAACATCTTGTCATGAATGAATGAGAACCCCCATAAAAGTAGCATATGCTCTGATGGCATGACGACGCTAATGCACGCAAGTCAGTTGAGCCCCCGTGTTTCTGTGTTCACTGCTGCTATTAGTGTTTTCCTATTTCAAGCCTGCTGTTAACCGCATTAGCTCTGCAAACATGTGCACATGTGTAAAATACTTGCCTGTTATTAACCCCCTTGTACAATGAGGTTCACTAGATTGCTTTTCCTGACTAGTGAGTGATTTGTCAAAGTCATACAAATCTATTACCACTAATTACAAACACATAATCATAGATCTCAGAAGACATGGCCACAATGTGCTCTGTATCTCTGCTATGTTAGATATGTGTGTGCATGAGTTCATGTCTGTTAATGAGAGGTAATAAGGTGAGACCCGGCATACTTAGCCACATTCTCCATGCTGATGGAACACTTCCAGATGGCCCCAGTGGCAGCAGCCAGGAGGTGCTTGTTGTCTGCTTTGCTCAGCAGTGAAACTAGCAGTTGCAGACCTTTGTACTCGCGAACCAAGTCACGGGTTTGCTTGTCCTCGGCACACTTCAGGTACAAAAATGAAAAGACAAGAGCTACAGTGATTCTACAGCAGGAAAGCAGTTTTACTTGGTATCCTTTTTTCCAGTTCTGTTTATGAACACTCGGTGCAGTGATGAAGAAAACAGCCACCTTGAAGATTGCACTGGCACAATGCATCTGCAGCTCGTCATTGTCACTGCCTAGGATTTTGACCAAATCCTTGATCATACCCTCAGTCTGAATGGCAATTCTGTAGCTCTCCTGTAAAGACACAACAGCAGACCAAACACTCTAAACAAGAATTATTCAAAGCACAACCTATATGCAGTGCTGGAATGAAAGTACTGTGCTTAAGTCTAAATTTCATCTTATGCTCCTTTCTACTTCTACTCCACTACATCTGATGCAAACATGTGTCTGACTGCTTCAGTTACAGTTACAGTTTTCCATCCTCTTCCTGTCTAATGAAAAACCACATATCACCAAACGTGATGATTTTGGATGTTTGTGATGAACATAAACTGAAAGATAAAGTGTTCCCTTCTCATTCTTCTTCAACTAAATAAACTCTTTAAAAACTCTTTGATTAGCTGGAAACCAAACTGAAAAGACACATGGTTCTCGCAGTGCTACAAACATTAATGTGATGCATTTCTGTAGATTCAGCTAGTCAGTAGTTTATAAAGTCATTCAAATGAGCATAGTCTTAAACATGTACAGCGGTAAAATGTATCATTTACATAAATGCAATAGTAAAATAATCATATACAATAATAAAACTGACAAGGACCATTTTATTGCACGGTGACTCCTTTGACTTTTTCATGCAGGTGCAAAGTATTGCATGCAGAATATTCACTTATAGTTGAGGATTTTCACAGTGTGTAAAGGATCTGAAAACTTTTTCCACCATTGTCCATTTGTACTACAAATATTTGTGTTTTTCAATTACGGCATTTGATACTGTATATTATGTTTATCTAATATATAATTTCTGTTTTTGTGTAGTTTTATTTCAATATAGTTTCATAAGATCGTAACTTAGCCTGGATGGTTATGGATAATACAATGCTATTGATTCTTATTGTAAATTACATTAGAAAACTTTGCAATTCTTTTTAAACTGATCAAAAAAATAGAAAATTTACAGCCTGTGAAATATTATCAGTTTTGGGAAGTAATTAGCTGTTACCCTACATGTAACAGAATTATAATAACCAAATAAATATAGTTGTAATCCTTTCCATTCAGGGAGAGTAACATTTGTGATTAAACTGTAGTTACTAATTAAAATGTTGTGATTAGAGGCTTCTGAACTTTCTGAACTACTAATCAACCAATATGGCCTGACACCAGTATCAGCCAACATACTCTACTACTGGCCAACATCTGCTTTGGCATCTAAGATGTCTTTTCATCAATGGCTGTCATATCATATTGAAGGTTTTTCATAAATTTGAATGTTTGTATCTGAGTTTGTTCATAATGTGATAAAAAGATGAAAGATGTTAAAATACCAACTATTTTTATATTTATAATGAAGATTTTTTTGCTAAGGGGAAAATAAAAAAGCAAAATAAAGACAGAGAAAGTAAAATCAGGATTGGCATCAGCTATAGGCTGAAATTACATTTTAGATATCTGTGTTGACCAATTTCATGATGGGTGCATCCCTAATCTGAACATATTATTTAAGATTAAACACTTATAAGTATGAAGTGATTTGTTTCTATGATTTTGCTTAAAACTTAATTTTCCAGTCTTAATTCAAAATATGTCAGACATCAATTAAAGACTAATTGTTGAGGGCACTGAGGGCATTTTTGTGCCAAAATTCATTGAATTAGAATGGTAACTAGATGCTGAAAGGAAGGACATTAGCTCAGAAAAGTGATTATATGTAATGTTTCTGTGATGTTCTATTGTTAAAAGTAAGCAAAGGGGGCCCTCTGGTGGTCGTAGTGAGTTGCATTTGCGTGTGTTTTGTACTTTCGGTGTTGCCGTAGCCAGTGCAGACATGGGAAGGAAAAAGCAAACACGTTTTCTCATTCTGTTGTATGGCCAGAAAGAATGTTTGTCTGTGAGTCAGTGGCGGCTGCTCGTCTTTCAGACAGGGGAAGCTCATTGTCAGCTTACATAAAAAAAATAAAAAATTTAAAAAATTGTCATTTAAACTTTAAAAATTGTTATTTAAACATACATTCGGCCCTCCGAAAATGGTCAGTGACCTTATCGTACCAAGTAGGCGTCTTTTCCAGGGACTGGACCAGTGTCCTCTCTGCTTAGATTGCCTTGGCCCATTGTGTTGTGAGTGTAAGACTTCAGCCTTTTTAAACCAGAGATGCTCCTTTCACTCCGACCTAGCCGACAGTTTGATTGATTTAACTATCTACAAAACGATATTCAACTCGAACAAGAAATGATTAAATTATGTAACTGAAACAAGAAAATGCTGAAATTATGTTAAATTGAAACAAGGAAGTACAATGAGTGTGTTTTATTTACAGTGCAAGAAATGAACGAGTAATTTTGTAGTGGTTTCTCTCTTGATTTCGCAGCAGAATGTGCGACGGTATTAAACTGAACTGTGTCAGTGAAGGAGTAGATCTCAAAATAGCTGTCAATCAAACGGGGTTCAGCCTTTCGACTGATCGTCCAATCAGCACGTGGGATTCTGGCGTCCAGCCTGGCCGAGCTCCACCCACAGCTCCATTTACCCCCAGAGACGTCCGGCATCCAGGGGCGGGACAACATCGTGGCATTTATCCAATTACCGTCCAGTTTTCAGGCAATGAAAAAAACTGTTCCACTCAGTCCCATTGAAGCCCATAGACGCCTGGCGTCTACGGACAAATACACTGAGCAGAGATCAAATGAGAAAACAGCGCAACGGGAATGTATGAGAAGTGAACATCGCGTCCGTTGATTTATGATAAAGCAGATTCTGAACGAACTCGTCTGGTAGATGAACGTGTTCTAACACATTTGTGGTCAATGAAATGTCAACACAACCAAACATATTTAACCATTTAATTTTCGTAATTTTAGGGGAAGCCGGGCTTCCCTTGCAGTCTATGAGAAATCGCCACTGCTGTGAGTATTTTATGTTCAGTTGTTATGATAATGAACAGTAGAACTTCTCTCTGATGTGAACTTTTATTGCTAGATTAAAAGACGTTATGAATCTTAAGTTGATCTGTAAATGCTAATCGTTAGCGTGTCTATGGGTTTTCTCATTTGTGTTAGCATCGAGCTAGCAGTCTTTTCTTATTCATTTGAGTGTATAATCCTATGTTAATGTGCTGGAGAAATGAACGTAACTGAGACATGTTTTGTATGTATGTTGCAGTTTTACAGTAAAATCTCAAGTAAAAGCTTTGGAGAGAAGTTTCAGTGTCTGGCTTTTCTTGGGAGGCCTGTTGTCTATCTGCCATGCTGGTCGCTGTACACACAAGCAGAGGCAGAATAGTTTCATTAAGTTTAATTTGTTTTATGAAGTAATATGAAATATTACATTACTTCTTACATTTTTAAGAGAGAAACTAGAAATCTGTAAGCTATTACATTTCAAAAGTAGCCTCTCAGACACTATTACTCAAACTTATTTTCCGAGGATTTCTTGACCATAAGAGAAGTATATAAAATAACCAACATATTATCAGCATCCATGAAGATAGATTTGTTTCTTTATTATCTAGTCAAAGGAAAAGTTGCCTTAACCAAAAAAAATATTTTCAATTAAAAAAAAACATTCAGTCGTTCGTTTAATGCCGTTTCAATGTGTTATTGATCGCGATTCTGCGGTTTATAGTTGATAGCCACAAAGAAGATGACCAAAGCCCATGCAACAGAGATGGTTAAAGATACTGACGGCATTAGTGAATACTTTCAGAAACAAAGCTGTCGCATCTGTTTATAGCGGCATCAATGACTGATGATGATGTAACAGGTCGCGAAGGGTTGTCCCATTTCATAAGGGAATGTTTCAACCCCTACCCCTCACAGCTCCGTTTCAAGGGGTAGGGCTAAGGGGTGAATTGGGATGGGGCCCTACTGTTCGTGCTTCTATTTCCTATCAATTACATTGGGCTGTGTGCTAAGGAAGCACCTTGTTTGGCTCGGCCCTTTGGGCCATACATGCGGTACCGGAGGGTAGCACAGAGCCAGCGGCTCCATGGCACCAGGGCACCAGAGCACCAGGGCTCCATGGCACCAGCGATCCGTGCCACCAGTGGCACCGAGGCACCGACCGGGACTCCAACCGGGACTCCAACTGCGACTCCAACTGGGCCTCCCACCAGGACTTCAACCAGAACTCCGAACGGGGCTCTGACCGGAGCTCCAGTGCCATCAGTGGTGCTGCAGCGGCTCCGTGCCACCCACCAGTGCCGCATGTATGGTCCAAAGCGCCCAGCCGAACAAGGTGCTTACTTAGCAAACAGTCCAATGTAACTGATAGGAGATAGGAGCACGAACAGTAAGTAAAACACACTATGTAGTAGCATATTAGTCCAAGTACATGCCCCATTCTACAGTCCACAGCCAGGGGCTTCTCAGAATTCATGCTAGTGTCTCAGTATGTGCCCGCTGTCTCACCTGCATCACCACAGCAGCTTATAATGGAAACGGATGGATCTTACGCTGTTTACGTTATTTACATCCCACAAAACTGCATTTTTTCCCCTCGGTGTACATTTGAAAAGGCATCTAATGTTGTCTGTGGAAAAGAAATACTGTCATTTGAAAAGTTTGTGCGTATCAATAGGATGGAGATGGAAGACGGATTTTCACCGCATACCTGTACTTTGCCAAATGGGTACTTTCACGTTCTACAAAGACAATCCTATATTAAATGTCATTGGTTAGACACTTGTCACTCAAACCAGAGTCTTTGATATATTTATCAGAGTAGCCACACTTGTGCAGACGCCTGCTGTAAAAAATGGGGGATGAAATATGGACCTACTTCCGGGTTCTGGAGAGGCTGGTAGTTCCTACACTGAGTGCAACGCTGTCGGAACACATCGCAGCTGATCTAGCAATTCCAGCGCTAAGATATCGTCATCTTTCAAATTATAAAGTATATTTCCTGTGTTAGTGGACATTTATGTTGTAAATTCTGTTTTCTTTGGTATGTTAGCATTTGTAGAAATTTATATCTTAACCCTTTCATGCACGAATTATGAGAACCTTAGTCAAGACTTTTTTTCTTCAGTGTTTAGCCATGAAAAAAACAATGCGATCGAGTTTTTTTTTTTCTGTGGAGTTACAAAATATCCATGCATTTAATTTTTGAAGTAAAGAAACGTGTTTAAAACCGAATATCAGAAAGTGATATGAAAACAATGAAATAAAAACATTTTTAATGCTGCTAATCTGATGTCTTCTCACATTTTAACATATTCTAATGCTGGTGATTACTAACTTCATGGAGATAATATGCAAAAAATAACCTTTTGGTCTAACAAATAACAATTGATTTACACTCAAACATGTTACTGCAGATCAGGTTTATCAAGAACAGTAAAGTTACAGTAATGATCTGAATTACAGAGTATGGCATGGTGCATAAGCGTCCACTGTGTTGGCTGATATGGAACTAAAACAACAAAACCCATGAATATACAAGAGAACAGCTGGAGAAGAACTGTCCACTGGAGTGGACAGTGCATGAAAGGGTTAAACAACTGTTACGTTGGATTTTAATCTGTAGCCCTATTATTTTCTAGCTTGACTTGTCCAGCTGTTGAGATCTAACCACTATAACCACAAATTATGGAGTTTTTAAGATAAGGTAACATTAGTACAAATGTTGTTATCAGTGGATTTTATTTTAGTTGTTTTGCTGAACCTGGTGGTGTTTGTTTGCTACATAGGAGGAGAGTTGCTATAGAGCTGAGCTCTGCCATTAAAAGTTCATTACTGTTATTATTCATGAGTTAAAGGGAGCAAAACTTCTGTCACTTGGCGCTTGTAAGATCTGACTCATCCTATAAGAATTGTGTTGAGTTTTGAATTTGCTATTGTTGAGTTTTCATTGAGTTTAGTGTCTGTGCTAATGGTAACATGCTAAGTTAGCTGCTATGCTATTCGCTGGTTAATGCCATATTGTTTGTGTTATCAGGAGAGCAGAGCTTGGCAGACACACAGTGTTCTCACAGCTAACCACTGTTTTCTGCTTGTACCACAGTCCTGTAATAGTAAAACTTAAAAATGGTAAATTGTCTCTCTCCTTACAAGTACAGTACAATTGCAGAATGAATGAACTTGTAAAGTTAGCACCTGTCACGTAAGTAGCCTATCCAAGCTAACACCAACCTTTCCCCCCAAAATTTAAGTTTTCAAAGTAATAAATGTACTCCTTTCAGTGGTCAACCACACTACTCAAAAGTATAACACACACAACAATAAATACAGTAGTGACACTACGGATGTGAGTGGCTTATTTAGAGTTACCATGCTCACTACTGTTTCTCTCATTGAACAGCATGGGAGTGCTTAGTTCATTTGGAGCAAGTCAGGCTTACATGAACCACATGATCACCAGAGTGGCGACATCAAAGGATGTTGTTACTCTCTTTATAGAGGGTATGCACATACATCAATTCCCCCCTGCGCCACGCCCCTGTAAATCAGACTGAGTGGCAAAAACCAACCTGCTAAACATGACAGAGTATAGCAGTAAACAGAGCGAGAATGGGAAAATGTGAAATATGAAATTAAATTAAGGACAATTGGACTCGACATGGATCCATACAAGCTACCAATTAACAAGTGGATCACAAACATTGACATGTGGTCCGAAATCGCATATCCTGACATCCAGGGTGTAGGGGATCATCACTATTTTTACCCGAAACAAATATATGTTTCATCATTACTGACAACCAGGGTCCAAAACTAGGGCAGAAAACCAACTGATCCAAAGTCCATTTACAGTAGACAGTGTACTGACCCCAGTGAATGTGTGCATGATCTACTGATACTGAGGATATTTACATCTAATTAATATCAAGCACTTTGTACAACACAGATACTACTGCTTTGGATGAGCAGGGTACGGCTTTATTTTTGTAAATCATGATATTTTTCCCACCTGTTTTTAAATTATGACATTATTCTTGTAATATTATGGCTTTATTGTCAGAATATGATGACTTTAATCTCATAAACGAATGACATTTTTGTTAAATTATGAGTTTTTTTACAATTACGACTTTATTCTCATAACAATGTGATTCTTTTTGTATTCGACTTCATCATAAAATTATGGGTTTTATATCCATATTTTATGACTTTATACTCGTAATGACAAGTGTTTTTATTTTCTCATGTGGCCCTAATATACCATCATAGCTTTATGCTCGAGTACCCCTGTATTTGAAAAACTAGGGTTAGCCTCAGTTTAAGTTAGTTTACAAATCATGTAGGAGCACAAGGTTCATATTCACAAAATGAAGACAAAAACCATGAAAGATCTGATCATGAAACCAAGAACTTTACTAAGAAGTAACATTAGCCAAAACAATACGTAATTTGAGGTATGATTTTACCCCAAAATACAGCATAAATTAAAGTTACCTCACATGAAACAGGATCCACAAATCTAGGTTTGGTTTCCTGGATTTGTGGATCCCTCTACTTCTCTTTTCTTTGTCTTTCGGTGCCTGTAAAATGATAGCTCCGACTGCTTTTCAAACCTGTTCATACAATCAATCTCACAACAGCTCTTCCCCATTTTTTTATTAAATATTGTTCTTAAGTTTAGACGGTATTGAAGCCAATGCTGCTACTCATCTCCCTCTTTCTGCAACTCAGTGGGCGTAACCGCAGGGACTTCCACTAGCAGTGATGTGACATGCATACCCTCTACAGGGCTCTGACTCAAACATGTCTGACCAATGGGGGAAGCATCCACCCACTGCGGGATGTTTGCATCAAAATGTTTGCGTCCAAACAAAAAAAAAAAAGAATTAAAAACTTTTTTCACTTAAAAGAAAAAATGTCTTCAAATGCAATTTTTTGGGGTCTTAAATATTTTTGTTGCATTCAAACACATTTTTCTTTGATTAAAAATATTTTTTGACAGAAGTGAAGTGTTTTTTGATAGGAATTTTTTTATTTAAGTAAAGTTAAAATATTTTTTTGATTGAAGTAATATTTTTTGGGGATTGACTAATAAAGACACAAATATCCTACCTATAATATGGCCCAAAAAAGATGACTTCAATTAAAAAAAAAAAAAAAAAATTCAATCAAAAAATAACTCCTTTCAATCAAAGAAAAAAAGTCTTCAAATGCAATTTTTGGGTCTCAAATATTGTTTTTTTTTGCATCCAAACACTTTTTTTCTTTGATTGAAAAGTGTTGGTGTTTTTTTTTTAATTAAAGTGAAGGTTTTTTTTTAATTGAACTTTTTTTTTTTTTTGGGTTAAGGCAACTTTTCTTTTGATTGGATAATAAAGAAACAAATCTACCTTCATAAGCAGCCAGGTTTTATATTTGTGTCATATAAGGCTTTATACATTACCTCAGAGGCACACTCCTGTAAGGTACCCACGACCGGGATCAGCATGCTCTCATGTGGAGATTTGAGCAGGCGTCCCAGCAGAGGGATACCCCCTGCTTTACGGATGGCATCTTTGTTCCGGGTGCTCTTGCTGCAACTCCACAGGGCCAGAGTTCCGCAACGAGCTATCTCCACATCCTTCTCCTGCCTCACACTCAGGTTGGCTAAGTTAGAGACACAGTCCAGGAGCTTTACCTGAACAGCAAGATAAAGCACATGGACATACTGTACATGAACAGCAGATAAACACAAATATATAAAAATGTGTGTAGACAAGTGGTCAGACAACACATGTTTAAGCTAAAAACCTTCACAGCGCAGATTTAAACAAACTCAGTGAACTTGACATAAATTCAAGGACTCTGTAAACTTTGCTTCTCTGAATTGAGGTGATAATAGATGGCTCCAGATGGAAATCGCAAAATGCTGGCTGTGATTAAAGGTGTAATTAAAATTCTATTACCACTGGGTCTGAAGGATGAAAAAGCCAGAGATGCTAGGAGTGGAAAACTGTCAGGATGAATGTTGATGTTAGGCCTGAAAAGCCCAGTGTGACGGTTTATGGCCATCATTCAGTGTTCTAATCCATAGTTCCTGGCCAGTGAGACAGAGCAGGCAAAGCTATTACACACTACACAGTTCAAAGGTGGTCTCATAGCATAGCGTGAAATTAATCTGCCTCCATGAGTGACTTGCACATGAGAACATCCGATTTGGGGCTGAGGAAAATATACAAGGCATAGAGGCTTTAATCACAGGTCACTCTGTCAACAAACATGAATGCAGGTCAGAGGATGTAGGGGACATTCTATCTGTTGTACCACAGCAGCCACTCCAGTAATTTCAAAGACTAGGTTTAAAAAAAAAAAAAAAAAAGTATATCACTACCTGTATGACTCACTGTGAAGAACGAACTAATCCAAGAACAAAGTAGGGGCAATATATTAAATTAATTTGATTAATCAAGGTTAAACTCTTTAAAAATCATGAAATATTAATTGTGAATGTGTTTCTCTAGTCAAATATACAGTTTCAGTAAAGAAAGAATATTTTTTAATCTTGTTTTTGAAAGTTGAAAGTTATTCAAAGTTGTTCAAAACATTAAAAAACATCCACCTCTACCATGACAGCTACTTCCTTGTATCGAGCAGCCAAAAAGATGCAGAATAATGCATTTGAGTTAAAAGCATTTATATGTGCTTTGAGTCTGTGTTGACTGTCTGTTGCCTACATCCGTAATCTGAGGTGCTGTAAAGGGGGGGGTAAACATGACAAATTCATGGGGCCCAGCATTTCCAGGGGGCCCAGTGGATATAGGATAGAAGTTGTGAAAGTTTCGTGTAAGCTCCGCAGTAAAAGAGAGGCATAGAAGCTGGGAGTCAGACATTCAAAATTAGGTTTTACTTGTGTTTTCACACCCACTGCGGTTGTTATCATACTTATGAAATGCACCCCTATACCACATAGTACAGTTGTTACAGTACGATCATATATACACACCCCCCACCCACATCCACACACACACACACACACTCCGACAACAGAAGTCTTTTCTGTTGTCGGACAGAAAATATAGATAATGTATATTCTAAAGGGCCCACAATGCTTACCTTCCATGGGGTCCACAATTGGTAGCAGCGCCCCAGTCCATAATAACTGCCTGTATGTATGTATGTTTCTATGTGAGGATTTGGATCTGTTTTTCTAAAAATTTTCTGCAGTTCTTATACACATCCCTGAGTTTTTTAGTACTTCTCCTCTGCTCCTCTACAGCAGTAACAATGTGCAACCACCAGCTGCTGTTAGCTTAGAGACCAAGCAACAACAAATGACCAGCACCCAGCAGCAGACTACATAAAACCTTCAACCATATCAGCAATATAAATCAGACCAATTTTCCAATCTTAATTCAGATTATACTGAAGTTCTTTTAATTTGAAGCAAATCATGTTTTATTACAGACTTGTTGTTAATAAGTAGAAATAAGAACCCTGTAAATGTTCCTTTTGTTTCAAGAGACAAAAATGTTGGGGAATGAGTAGGGATGGGAATTGAGAACTGGTTCTTTTTTGAGAACTGGTTCCCAGTAGCTCGATTCCTTGGAATCATTTGCCTGCCTGCTTGACAATTCTACTTATCGATTCCGCCTTCATTGTGCATGTGTGATGACATCACATGCACGCTGCATTGTTTTGGTCAGAACGTGGCCAACATGGCGTTGAGGCAGAAACGGTCTAAAAAGAGGACACCAGGTCCACTTACTTGGAACACTTGCAAAGCTTTCATGTCTTCAAAAGGGTGGAATCCAGTATCCTCAAACATTTGTCCACAGCATGTGATTAATTTACAGGAATGTCACGTATTTGATACTCTACTTAGTGGCGCTTGTGAATGTAGTGGCAGAGTGAACGCTGGGCCGGTTCCAGTGTGGGCAACAAGCGTCGTAACTCCTCAAATACAAGTTTCCGAAGGTAAGAAGGGAAAGGAAATGAGGTGCACAGCAACAGGAGACAAGCTGAGCCGAGTTGAACCGGTTCCACGTAGTAGAAATGCGGCAATAGAGGAATTAGTAAAGCGTCTTTAGTTTCACTTTCACTGCAACCCCCCTCAAACTGGCCCAGCGTCATCTGTTATTATTATTTGTACATACTGTATATGTTATATTTTCTGTGCAGAGATGGAAATATAAAAGATAGTTAATGCAAACACACCCATTTGTACTCTTTTATTCCCTCACCCAATGAGAATCGATGAGAGAATTGATAAGGAATCGGATTGATAAGCAATATCGATAATGGAATTGGAATCGTTAAATTCTTAACGATTCCAATGCCTAGGAACGAGTTATTTTTCCTTACTTGACATTTCACATAGTGCAATGTGACTATTGTACAGACCAACATTCTTCAAAATCTTCCAATGTGTCTATGGTTTAGTAAGTTTGTGGTCAATCACACATATTTTAGTGGAAAACCTGCCCCAGTAGGACAGTAATGCTTGGTAATAGTGTTGCCAGTAAAAGGTTTTCCATGCCACTGTACTTTACAGTGGTATTTAAAGTTTTCCCTGCCATTATAAGGCTTAGACTCAGCACCCCAGCCTTTCTGGGCACCACTATGACGAATTAAAGTAAAATCAATGTGGAAAGCATCAGAAGCAACTAAAATGACTTTTCCTAGATCTAATGATTGTTGTTCGTCCCAAGTGGACTTTAAAATTTAAAGTTGAGTTTAAAGTTATTGGAAATTGTTTATTTATAGGGATGTCGATATTGGCATAAAAATGTAATATCGGTGAATATCGGTATCAGTTTTTTTGCCTCTCATTAAAACCGATAAAATAATGCCTTGATCTCACCGGCACTTACCAACGCGTAAATGAAGCATTGTTTGTAGCTGAAAGAAATGTGCAGTTTTCAAAATTGCGTAGTAGAGTTGCCACACTGTAATAGACTCATGGAGGGAGGGAGAGAAAATAAATAAATATGGCATTTTTTCCACAACTTAACTCTTTCTCCGCCAATGATGAGATTTTCCGTCACTCCGTGTTTTCACTGTTATACTGTAGTTGAAGCTGTTGCGGATCGTGTGAATTACTTTCCTTAGTCCAGAAACAAACAATTAAGCAGTTTTTTCGGAAAAATGACGGACCAGGTTTAATGTTTTTGCACTGGAGTCTCCGTATCCCATGGCAATGCATCCAGCAGCAGTCAGTGAATGAGGAAATGCAGACTGTGCAGGAACCGCACGCAGTTTCAAAAGCCTTAAAGATGATTATGGAGACAGAGTCTGACAATTCAATATATGATGGAGCTACAGAAGAACCATTTAGAGACAGAAACGGAGAAATAGAAGGTGAGGGAGACGGACACGGAACACTGGAAACACGGAGCGGCTCAGGTCCGACACGAAGTGTGTGTGTGTGGGGGGGGGGGGGGGGGGGGGGGCACAGAGCGACACGGAGACACTGACAGACAGGAGGAAGAGAGAAGAGACATTTATAGAGGACATTCAAGGAGAAGACAGACACACAGACATGGGACAAGAAAAAGGACAGCTAGTGTTCATCTGTTAGAGTGAGTTCAGATTCAGACTGAGGACACAGAACAGATTCAGCTGTATAATGTCAGCAGGGACACAGGTAAGACACTGTTTGATTTGGCTTTAGTATGAAATAAATAAATACATAAATTCATACAAAGATAAATAACTAGATGTCCATATAATTATTTACAGATCAAACACAGCAGGTAGGCCAACAGGAGGATGTGGTACAGCCAAGGAAAGGCCAGAAACCTACAGTATTTAGTGCATTTGTTTCTTTTTTTCTTGAAAATGAGGAATATTGAAGTGTTTATATCAAAAAACTAAACTACTATGTGGAAGACTTATAACTGATGTATGTAAATGTGATAAGTTTAGAAGGAACCTGGTGCTTTAGAAGATGTTTGGTCTAAAGTTTGGTGTAGATTCCTCTAATATTTTGTGGAATGATGGGATATCTTAGCGCTGTTTGTTATTATTATTGTTATTATTATTTTATTTTGTGATTTGGAATACAGTGTTACTGTTGGTAAATGAGAAAGAGTCAAAAATGTAAATAGGAAATCAATTTTATCTTGAAAATCAATATCTTTGGAAAAAAATGCAGTTTTCTCAGTTTTTTGCTCAAAATTCAGTTTTTTCCTGAAAATGACCAATATTCAAATGTTCATATCTCACAAACAAATTAAGATAGAATAAAATCGTTTCTTGTGTTTAAAAGTTGAAGTTCTGTTCTTTCTTTTGATGTATTCAGTGTTCACATACTCCTAACACAACATTTTCAGTCAGCCTCCAAAGATTAGTGAAAATGACCAAAAAGGCTGGCGCTGGCTACCAACTCACTGGAAAATGCTCTGGCAGGGAAAGAGTTAAGTTGAAGTATGTATTCTTTGCACAGACAGTGTTTACATTTTAAAAGCCTTGTTGCATTTGAGAATGCATCCAATGGGGCATCACAATAAAATTACGCATGATGTGTTAATTCCATGACAGGAGATATGTGATGTTACCTAAAATTAGTTTAATGTCCCACATATATCGGCAGCGATATCGGCAGATATCGGAATCGGAAATTAAGCGTTGGACAATATCAGCATATCGGTTTTTGGCAAAAAAGCCAATATCGGACATCCCTATTTATTTATTATCAGCTCAGCTTCTCCAGATTGTTGCAAAATATAAGGTACTAATGGTGGCCCAAAATGATACAATATGATAAAATTTTTATACACTGTATCTAAATCTTCCAGAAACTGCTGGCAATATGATGCAGTTTTCAATCTGTACTAACCACACCTCTCAGGACTTATACTGACCAGTTTCTTTATACCGCCATATTGCCTGACGGTGCGCCTCGCTTTAGGAAACCTAGCCACGATGGCAATGGTCTCAGCTGCTAAAGCCATGAGCTCCTCTTCTTCTGAGTCCACAATTTTCACGATGCTCTGCAAACCTCCCATTTCAACGATGGCCCGACGGATTTGCACACTGGAACTAATTTTCCTCAGGATTTTCAGGGATCCAATCTTATTACACACAAACATAACATTTAGTAAGATAAGTCATTTTACAAGGAAAAAATAAACAGTTCATTAAGGTAAGGTTTCCATCTGTGCTTAGAAACAACATACAGCACTATCTACTAATCAAATATTTATCCACATTTCCACTAAAAATAGACAAGACAAAAAGCCATAATAAAGGCAAATTAAAAAGCACCCACACATGTCATTAGGTTTACTGGTGAATAATTGCTACCCTGTGTCTTTAAAGGCATGCTCTCCAACAAGCACTAATGTTTCTGTAACTAAAACACAGGCTGGCACACATGCCTGGCTCTGTTCATGCCTGCAGGCCATCCAGGTCCAGCTTTGGCACAGCTACTCACTTTGCATTTGACTTCATTTGTATCCAGCAAGTTAATGAGGACTTCGAGGCCACCTACATCCCGGATGGCCAGTTGGCACGTTTCCTGCATTAAATTAAAGTCCATCAAGGTGCACAGAGTGAGCACAGTGAACCTCTGGTCACCTCCCTACAAAAACAAAATGAATGAGTGAAAAGGAGAGACACAAAGGAGGAGAAACAGAGACAAAGAAACATTAAACAGACATTCGGAGAAGGAGCAAGGGCGTTCCTCAAGCCCCCCTCTGTTCTCCTCCTCCCACACCATTATATTACTCCTTCTGGGGTTGTTTTGTTTATACCACAGCCTGGTAAGTGTTTAGCCTTCTGGTGGTAAACACTAATGGAAAGAAATTATTTGCTAACAGAGCACTGGGCTCCGATTGCAGCTCCAAGGTCAATAACCATCAGACGCTGCCCCAGAGATGATAAAGAACACTATTAGCACTGAGACCTTGAAACTAATGATAAATTAGCATTTCAACAGCAGTTAATGTTTTGACACTTGTTTTTTGCAGTTGCACATATGTTTTTAAAACTTGCACCCTTGCGATTAGCAACTCACTAACTAAAAATATTTCAGAGTCAACAAGGGATGTGGGCTCTTTGACTTAAATATGAAGTCCCTTCACACATGGGAGAAGAAAGTGACCTGATTAGGTTTTATGGCACTTAACTATGATGTGTTAACTGAACAAATAAAGAAACAATACAGATGTTTAAACTGGGACATGTGGACCAGAGGAAGTGAATATGGGAGTTCAGTTTTTCCCCTCCTTTAATATAAATATAATATCTTCGCTGAAAAAAAAAAAAAAAGATTTAAAATAAGCCGTGTGTGGTTCCGTGTTGATGTGTGTGAATCTTACTGCTTTTCTTTTTTTTCTTCAAATATTTTCTTTTTTCAGATCCTCCACAGACAGCATAAATTCAGGTTCTGTCATTGATGTGAATGAATACTGACAGCATTATGGCACATAAACTACCAATCTTAGGGTTGGTGCTTTGAGATGGTGAAAGTACTGACCAGGCAGGCAGTTACGGTGTTTTTTATTACCAGATTTAGCCTGTATTATATGCACTTGCATAACAGACTTTGTTGACAGGCAATGGTTTTGATTCTTTGACCGTGAGAAGAGGAGAAGAAAAAAAATCAGTAGTTAGATAAAAACAGAAGTTCAGGGCAAGACAATGCAACAGTTAGCTGCTGTAATACTAGAAGTGCTACAAGGCTTTGATATGCGACACTGAAACGTCAAGTCCAAAATCTCTTGGCAAGTGAACAATCAGATATTATTGCTGTTCTGCAGTGGTTTGAATGTGCCACAGACACAATTCTCATTTGGTGGATTCAAGGCCGCCTCTACCGTTCCAGGTTTTCATGAGTCTTTATTAGTTGCACACTTTGCAAACAATTTGAGACTTCAGGACCATCCTAAATAGATTACCTAAACCAACCAAAAAGCAGAATGCAACATGTCCTCCTATCAGGTACATATAAGTTGAAAACTGGCCATCAACATACAGTCGAAGACTGGGGGAGTAATCCGTTTCATACAGCTGCTGAAGGGGCTGGCTCATCAGCAGCGCAGGCCTATACCACAGTCTAAAGCCGAGTTTGATCATAACTCCCTCACAAAGCAGTGCTCTGACACAGCAGGATAACATGCACATGTGTTCTCCATATCATGATGCTAGCCTAAATGTGAAACATTCGCCCATTAACAGCAGTGAATCTACTGCTTCCTTTGTCTCCTCCTTTCTCACTCTTCAAAGGATCTGGAATGCTAGATTCATACCTTGTAAAAACAGCAAAGAAAAAATGTTTAACGGTGATAGCTGAGAGAACAGAAAACAGATCATATGCTTTCATTTTTGTTAGCTTTGGTCTAGAAGTATTGGAGACATTCTTTAAAACACTGACAACATCTGACAGTTTTTTATGGTGAAAGATCTTTGACTCTTTCTGCGCATGATAGGGGCAGATGCTCAGACTGGAACAAGTTTCACACACCTCTGAACAAGAAATTCTAAACTGAGATTCATATCTATACACTGGCTTCATGGAGATATATTAACTTTGTATTAGTACTGGTCCGCTGGGTTACTATTTCTAGCACCAACGTGTAATAACAAATACAGGTTCGAGGATAAACTTCCAAGGACATAATACATCCAATTTAATCAATTTAAAAAGCAGATGAAACCTTTGCGAGTTACATTCATAAACCTGACTGAGGTTCCACCAGTCATGACATGTGCTACTGTTACCAGGGGCAATGAATGTCTTAATATTATGGAAAAACATGCACTGGAAGTATTTTACAAATCACTACAGCAAAAAGCAGTGGCAGTAGATTTGCTAGACACAGACAGATGCACTTTGGTGCATCATGAGGGGCCAAACTGGAGACAAATAATATTGAAGAACTCATTTGAGGTGAATATGTATTGTACCACGGTATAAGGTAGTATAATATGGCTTTAGTTGTTATTTTGTATAGATAATATTTAATTATTCTAATCCATTTATATGTACTTATTGCTACTAGTGGCTGTGTCTTTACGAAAATAACTTCTAAGACACTGGAGAATCAGCTGATCAGTTAGGGGACTTAAGTATTTGTTACATCAGAATTAATTTGATTATGCTCAGACCTGGTCCCAACAACCTGGGGCCCTTGTAAAGAGGGCTCAGCAGCGCACTTTCTGCGCCAGATGAGGAGAGCACACCTCCCCCCTCCCATTCTCACCACCTTTTACAAGGGCACTATAGACAGCATACTAACCAACTGTATCTCTGTCTGGTCAGGGGCTTGTTATGCCTCTGATTATAGAAGTCCCTACAGGGTGGTGAGGACAAGTGGAAAAAACCATCATCGCTTCCTCCCATCCAGAACACTGCAGAGAAACGCTGTCTGACCAGGGCTCAGAACATCATCAGAGACCCCTCCCACCCCCATCATGGACTGTTATCACTGCTGGCCTCGGGAAGGAGGTTCCGTAGCCTTCGCAGCAGAACAGCCAGGTTCAGAAACAGTTTCATTCCACATGCCATAAGACTGCTGAACTCACCATAATATCCCCCCTTTACACACCCACCCTCATGAACACTAGACTGTTCTAATGTGCAATATAACTGCAATATTTCCATAGTTTTTATACTCACAAATAGTTCTTTTTTATATGCATATTTCTTCTATCTTGTATATAGTACCCTGTATATATAGAGCCTGTTTGTATTATTGCTGGTGCCTGCTGAGCCAACTGCTTCAAAATTTCATTGTTGATGTAAAATCTGAAATGACAAATAAAGTCTGTCTAAGTCTAATGCTTCCAAAAGACGCTAAATCATCACCTCAACCCTCCTTTATTCACACAAAAATGCCGAGACACTTTTCTGTAATTCTCTGACAAAACATAAAATAAAACAAACCCAGAGCTCACCTTAAATCAGTCTCAAATCTTCTTTCCTGCGCTGTCTCCACTTATACTTTTATAAAATGCCTCAGCCTCTGTGTGTAGCACCCTAAAGCTACGTTTGTACTTGGGGTAGACTTGGTCAAGAGACATGATAAAAATCAGCCATGGATGCACAGGAGGTCAGAGATAATAAACATATATAGACAATATAGCAGCCAATGCAGGGCTGCTACATCATTCCTGCCCCTCAAAGTAGTGACAGGTCAACATTGGCCTGTAAACACATACAAGTGAACAGAAATATTGTCTCTCTGGATAAAAAGTACCACAGTGTATGTTTCTCAGCCAATTTTAGTGAGTCATTTTTATATTTAAAGGCTAATGATCTATGTACGGAATCAAATATCAGGCTGATATTACAAAAAATATTACCAGTCACTAAGAGATGTAGTGATTTTTACAAAATTGTATACACAGGGCAACACGGTGGTGCAGTGGTTAGCACTCGTGCCTCACAGCAAGAAGGTCCTGGGTTCGATTCCAACACCAGTCAACAGGGTGGGACCTTTCTGTGTGGAGTTTGCATGTTCTCCCCGTGTCTGCGTGGGTTCTCTCCGGGTACTCCGGCTTCCTCCCACCATCCAAAGACATGCACTGATAGGTTAATTGGTTAATCTAAATTGCCCATAGGTG
Organism: Sphaeramia orbicularis; assembly: GCF_902148855.1. NCBI lineage: Eukaryota > Metazoa > Chordata > Actinopteri > Kurtiformes > Apogonidae > Sphaeramia > Sphaeramia orbicularis. Next base: position 5,841,317 of record NC_043976.1, read on the forward strand.
TGAATGTGAGAGTGATTGTTTGTCTCTATATATCAGCCCTGCGATGAACTGGCGACTTGTCCAGGGTGTACCCCGCCTTCGCCCCTATGCAGCTGGGATGGGCTCCAAGCAACCCCTGTGACCCTAGCAAGGATAAAGCGGGTTCAGAAAATGAATGAATGAATGTATACACAGGTGTCACAGAAAGGTCAGTTTCTGTGACACCAGATCTTCACACTGTACTCATATGTGCTAAATTAGACTCAAAGCCAATCTGTTTTTATAAAGATTTTTTCTGTCCACTGCCATGTTAACAAATGGGAATTTAGGTAACTTACCTAAACTTGGCCTTTGACCTCCAGGGACCAGTGTGAAATCACAAATGATCTGTGGTCATTGTCCTCAGGGAGTCACGCAAAAAAAATCAGGAGGATTTATCCAAAACTGTGGACCCTAACAGACACCCAAATGCTGGTAAAAACAGATTCTACTGATGCACATGTTAGAAACCCCACATCACCATTTCTTTCTTCTTTATGTCCAGTGCATTCTTTCTCAGTCAGGGAACTTTAACCCATAAATACCAAAAGAGCCACAGATGAAATAAACCATCTACTGATCTAAAATGTTTAATACCTGGCTAATCCTTTGAACCACTAGCCTTGACACTGTACATCTTCCCATTCCCCAGGACTGTGGAGAATTGGATCATTTGCATCCTGTTGAGTGAATCTGGCAGACAAAGAGGGATCATGACACTTATCATTTTACTCCCAAATTGACATGGTAATGATGCCTAACACATCATATGGCATCCTCATCTCAATCTGATCATCTAACTTAACTCGCATTTGGGTGCGACTGAGCCTTGAGCTGTGCGACTTGGGGGAGCGAGGTGCTGAGCGGCACTCTGAAATGGGCAGCCATTAGAAACATGCTCATGCAGAAGGACTCAAAGTGGCATCAAAGAGCCACAATAGAGGGTCTTGTTGCTGTAGTGAGGGAGATATGAGTACTTATGAGGACTTTTTTTTCCCACTAATCCTATCAATATATGTAAATAATTGGTGTAAAATAGTCTTTTCATGGTCATCAGATATGACCCATTTCAGAGGCTCCGTACTTACTATGAAAACACCGTCATCTTCTACAACATTGATTCACCACAAAAACCCATGGAGTTGGGTCAATGACAGTGAATGGACACACTTATTTTAATGTTTTGTTAATGGTATTTTTGCTGAAAAAGTTTTTTTTTTTTATTGATTTGTTTCTGTTTTGATCTAATAACTTTTGAATATACTCTGAGCTTTAATGAACATAGACATGATCAGTGAATGAAATATTGGAAAATATATTGTTTACACTGAAATAACTTCAAATAAAGAGGATAATATTACAATAAATGGTGATAAGTCACTTAAGAAAGGTTAAATATAGAGAAAAATTCATTTGGGAACTGCCACAAAAGTACCACTGGATCTTTATGGGTTAATGCGTGAATCAGTGTGTGTTACTGGTGTGTTGCTCTTATACATTTACAACTACAGGCATGACTTCATTATCCATTAAGAGAATTTATAGAAGTTTCATTCTAGGGTTTGGACCGTAATATTTGAGTAGATAATCATCATTAATCTGCAGTTTAATGGAGCTCATTTAGTCATGATTAAAGACACTTATATGTGAATTTGAAATCAGCCACTTAAAGATGCTTTACGCATTTTGTCTCTTCCTTTACTGCAGGTGTCTCAGGCTGAGCTACTAAATAGCTGAAGCCTACTGAATGGAGGTTTTATTCTGGTCTGGTTTCTCTGGAGCAGCAAACTAGATTCTGCAGACTCAAACAGTACTCCCTGAACCACTCCAAGCCTATAAATCACTCCACTAAACATGCAGGAGCATGAATGGGGTTAACAGGGCTGGCAATGATACTCTGTTGACCTTATTGGCCCTTTTTTTTCTTAATGGTGTTTTGTTGTGTGTGTGAGTTTGGCTTGCACTAGGGAAGACAGAATATAAGCCTTCAGATGCATAAGTGTGTGTGACTGTAAAGCTGGCCCAGTGACAGGTGGACTCGGGCCACTGCCAGTGCCTTTATAGAACTCAGTGTGAGAGAGAAGTATCAGCTCTTGGCAGAGGTCAAGCCACAGAGGATGCATGAGGTTTCAGGCTTCTCTGTAGACCGTAGCAGACTCAGAGGGAAGGCAACTAACTAATGACAAGAACAAACCCTATCTGCTGCTCTATTATGGGAACCGTACTGGACAAGGACAGAATGAATTATTACCGGTTGTTTCTTACTTCATATTTGACATAGGATGTCGTATAACATAAAACTTGATCACTTAATAAGTCTTTCTTTCTTAAAACGTGCACAGCACACACTGGTCAGAAACTCATTTCATGATTAAGTCATGAGAAGGAAATAATCCAGTTATTCTTGTCTGCAATATCCCTAGATACAACTGCTTATAAATGAATTACAAGTAGCAAAAACAGTAATCTTTTAATGGAGTTGTTAAAAAAGAATCACAAATGCTACTGCTAACAGTATAATTAAGTTAGACCATTCATCTCTGTTGAGAAAATACAATGATACAGGCTCCTGTACACTTTGAATGAAGTAATTAGCAGAATGGCTCTCTTGAGAGAAGTGCCGGGCAGTAGTACTGTGTCTGCCCAGCAGAGGGGGAGCAACCTTAATGACGCATGAGCACAAAAGCATGTTTGTCAAGAATCCACTTTTGGGCTTGCTAATCCAGATTAATTTAAGACTTTGTGGTGGTAAAATAATCAATGAATTGCCATTACTTTGTGCTTAAACAGCATGAGAAAAGGGCCTCTGCTCAGTCAACAGAAATACATTATGAAGATATTAAAAAAGGAGATTATGAAAATGTTTACAACACACAATACTGAAATGTTTATCTGAAAACTGACAACACATTGTATATCAGACTCAATATTCATATCTGTGAAAATATGAAAATAGTTTTATATTTACGCAGCCACAGGCAAAACTAACTGACAGCAGTGGCTGAATTTAGTCTGTATTCAAACACAGACAAAATACTCAAATGATTTTCTATAACAGTAGCTAAACTTACATGTGGAGTTGTTTTGTTTTAACTAGGGAAAAAGCTTCTAGTGATCTGCTGTACATTAATGTCTATTTAGTTTTGTCATTTACTATGTTTTCTTTCCAGTCTTCTTTTAACAAAAGGCCTACATACTGTACATCTACATATAAAAGATGTTTTATATGTTTCATACTGTGGCACTGAGGCAGTGCAGACTGGAAGCAGCAGTTGACTTATGGTAAAACTAGTTTTCTATGTAAGTACAGTATGTTAAAGAAATACCCTACAAGCTACCACACAAATCCAAGCACACACATACATCACGGTCACATTCGTGCTAAACACAGACTTAAATTTCCATGCTGGATTATGTAGAGACCTGTGTAACCATTTTACATGCACAGATCTCCAGTCATACAGGTACAAAAATAAACACGTTGAAACCCCTAGGCAAATATTCCTACATAAATATCATTAAAACACAAAACAGAACATCCATGTGTCACTTTATGAAAGTGTTAAACTTCCTCGAGTACAAATGGCTGTCTATAACATGAGGGAAAAGGGGGAGAAAAAAGATCTCCTAAAATAAAACAGATATTTAACTTGGCTCACAGTTAAGTTTCAGCGTCTGATGGTAATGATATTATAAAATGACTACTGGACAAACCCCATAAATACTGTGCTGTGTGGTTTCCAGACAGATAGAATACTGGGACATGTTGGTTACTGCAGGGCTGCATCTTGTCGAAACAGAAACACACAATTCTAAAGGCTCACAATACTTCTGAAAATATAAAATATATAAACCAGTGAGGTTGAATTTGCCTCTTTCATATTATTTACATATTTTTTCCTTTCTTGAAAGGAGTAGCAAGCTACTTTTAGACTGGGAATTTCCTTTCATTATATTCTATTTTGCTTTGCTAAAAATATCTGTAGACTTGAACTTGCATTGTGAATGGTTTTATTTAGGACAAAGTTGCATAACTCAACACAAAAACACAAAGCTGTTGACATTGAGTATGTAAATTAAAGCAACACCATGGAACTTTTGCTCGCGGGGTTGCTCGCACCGTTTCTAAAGTCAAGAAACAGTATTGTCTCTAACAACAGTGTAAAATCTGTATCTCGGTAATACTCACACATTTGTTGACAAGCCATTAATGCCAGCAAACTTCCTGAGGCAAGACAAGTAATGCATGTACAACCATGTCTTCAGCCCAGGTAAAGTAGCCTTACAGCATTTTACACAAACATTATTGTTTTATTTTTAAAAATATCAGAAACGAAAAAAATGACAAATCAACAGATCTATATTACAACGCCGTATTAGGGCCACATAGGAATAAAAACGCTTGGTACTGTGAAAATAAAGTCGTAATATTTCGAGAATAAAGCCATAATATTATGAGAATAAAGTCAACACAAAAAGAGTCATAATTTTATGAGAAAGAAGATGTAATATTATGAGAATAATGTCGTCATATTTCGAGAATAAAGCCATAATGTTACGAGAATAACATTGTAATTTTAAAACTTCCAGTCAGTTTCTCCTCCCCACAGGAAGCAATTTGCTCCAAATCCGTTCGGTTCTTACAACAAAACAAACCAAAACGTGCAAACTCGCTTCAAAGTCCTTGGACTAATGATAATGTGTTGATGGTGAGCTAATAGGTTCAGTATTGCACCATGCGTAAACCCCAAATGAAACTATTTCCTCACAAAGTGTTCCAAGTTCTCCATTATGCCACGAGTGTGTACAACTTGATTCCAGTAATATTATGGCTTCCTTCTCTAAATATGACAACATTATTCTGATAATATCACGACTTCATTCTCATAAAATTATGACTCTTTCTCTATTCAACTTTATTCTCATAAAATTATAGGTTTTATCTTGATATTTTATGACTTTATTCTCGTCGTGACAAGTGTTTTTATTTTATGTGGCCCTAATACGCCGTCTTACTATATAACAGCCTATAAGCGATTGCTCATTGTGGGAACTGTAATACAATGCTGTTTGTGTGGTCATCATATTCATATTTTAATACAAAAAATCGAGGATTGATTTGTAATGTTGTAAATTCAAGTTACATTCGCCTGAAACATAGTAAGCTTTACACTTACTAGTCCAAAAGTAACACTGCTCGGTCTCCACTGATGGGGCATTTGGCCTTCTCTTTCAGCTTACGCCAGTGAGTGAAAGCTGGGCCAATATTCACCCTTGTCCAGCCTCTTATTTTATCACTCATGCTTTCTTTTTTCTGTCTCTTCAGACAACACCCTTACCCTGTTTGTTTTTCTTGCTGCTTCAGCCATGGCCATTAGCCTATTTGTAGCTTTTCTTCACTCGTAACTTTGTTTACCTGCCTCGTCTTCTGAAGGTGGAGGGGGGATGCGATGTATGCTGTAAAGCAGTTAAATTTTGTAGTTCTTTTTGTGTAGGGCTTCCTACCCGAAACCAGAAGTTGCATAGTGCCACTGCTAGTGCAGGCAATACAGGCACCCTAGAGCAGGGGTCACCAACCTGGTGCCTGCAAGGACCACGTGAGTCGCCCGCAGGCCTGTTCTAAAAATAGAACTAGTCCAGATGTCTCCAACACGTTGCTCGCTATCTACCAGTTGCTCGCCAAGGGTCAATAATATAAGAACAGAAAGTTGATTCGTCATTTGGTTGAACAGGTCTAAATTTCCACCCAATCAAAATACAAGTGTTCTGCCACCCCCCCCCCCCCCCCCCCCCGAGATGAAACGGTCAGCTAGCTGTCAATCAAACTTAAGCGCTGGTTTTCTGTCTGTCATTGGAGAGGGGCAGGGCCCAGGAGGAGCAGCATGAGCCAGATGCCAGGCAGGTAGTGGGTTAGCCCCGCAATGATGTGGGCCGAGTATAGAGGGAATGCAGATACGTCACTTCCCCCCTGGGCCACGCCCCTCTAAGTCAGACTGAGTGGCAAAAACGAACCGGCTCAACATGGCGGAGCACAGCAGTAACTACAGCGAGACCAGGAAAAATGTGGAATATAACATGAAATTAAAGACAACTGGACTCGACATGGATCCATACAACTACCAAACAACAAGTGGTCTATGAACATTGATATGTGGCCGGAAATCACGTATCCTGACATTTATATGTACCTGATTTCAACGCCGAGAAAATACCCAATGCAAAGCCTGAAAGCATACAAAAGCCAAAGAATTGTTGACATCCTCGCCATCGTTACTTACTTACAGCTGGTGAGTGCTTTCAAGTCAACATGCTATTGTTTTTGAGGTTTATGTCAGTGAAGACGTATTTTCTTGGCGGTGATTTCCAAGGTAAAGGCCCAGCAGTAGTGCTCACAGTTCACTACTGATTTACTGGAGTTTAACCCTTAGTATTGACCCAAGTGAGTGTACTTTTGATATTTAAGCAGAGTTAACATCAAATACTTGATACAACACAGCTACAACAGCTTTGTGCTTAGAGTACCCCCTTACTTGGAAAACTAGGTTAGCCTCAGTTTAAGCTAGTTCACAAATTATGTAGAGCACAAGGTTCATAATCACACAGCTGAAGACAAAAATGTTTCAGTTATGAAATATAGAACTAAATGACAGATGCTAACATTAAGAGCTTTACTAAGAAGTAATGTCTGACAAAATTATATGTAATTTAAGGTATGATTTTACACAAGAATACAGCATAAATTAACGTTACCTGACACGAAATGGCAACCACGAATCCAGGTTTTGTTGCCTGGATTCCAGTTATTTCTACAAATTGCAGCGATCCATCTGCTTCTTCTGTCTTTGGCTTTAGGTCGCCAGGAAAACGATAGCTCCGAGTGCTTTTTAAACCTATTTGTGCAATCAATGGCACAACGGCTCTTCCCCATTTTTTAGATTGTTCTAAAGTTTTCGCAGTATTCAAATCAAAGCCACTACTCATCTCCCTCTTTCTGCCACTCACTGGACATAATTGCAGTGACTTCCGCTAGCAGTGACGTCACATGCATACCCTCTATAGTCAGGGAGTTATTTTCATGAACAATGAGACATGGACTAATGTTGGACAAATGTGATTGACAAGTGTGTGTGTCTGATCTGTGGCGCGAGCCCGGCAGTCGGTAAAAGATGCAATGTGGAGCGGAATTTCACCAAAGTTTACAGCAACTTTTCTGGAGATTCTCCGGTGGGAATCAGCCACCGTGAAGAGAAGGTGAAGGAGAAGGAGCTGAAAACTAAAGTCCAAAAACAACAGTCCATGTTCACTAAACTGACCAAGGCCAGCGCTTCAACAGAGGCATCATTAAAGTGGTTCACATTCTGGACAAGCGCAAAAAGTGCGCTACGTGCGCATGCGCTCAGACAGCTGGAGTCGGACCTTAACAGGTGTCTCTGTGTTTTACTCCAGTGTGATGACTCAGTAGAAGTGACAGGGGGATGGTGGATTTATGTGCACAAAGTTGTTCTGTTTTTAATTGATATGTTTTGACAACATATGTGAATTTAGAAAAGGTCAAATCCTTCAGAAATACAGCAGCACGTTGGTGAAGTTTTATTGTGTGAATGACAACGTTCCTTTTCACAATTTCAAAGTATTAAAAATGCAGATACAGGTATGTATTATTTGTATTTAATAATTATGTAAGAATATGCAGGATTGTTCCATTTCATAATATTTGACATAATATTAAAATACTTAGGAATACAGGATGCAAATGCTTGCATCTGTTTTTTTCTAATTTTGATTTCCTTAATGAAAGTAAAATAATAGTTTCATATTAACACTTGTTAAGTATTGTAAATGTTAAAACAAAGAAATATAAATAAATAAAATAATAAATGAACAACACAATGTCACAAACGTATTATACAAAATATGCGTATGTATGAAAATTAGGTATGTAAATAAATGTTGCTAAATTAGAGTAGCCCTCCGGCAACTTCATTACGTAAAAGTAGCTCACAAAAGAGAAAAGGTTGGTGACCCCTGTTCTACAGTAACGACTAAAGTGTAATTGAACCTACTGCGCGTTGTTGTACCACCAAAATGACCTTGAAAATATGGTTCGAAGGCTGAAAAAGTCCATAGTGTTGCTTTAACAAGAAAACTGCATGTATTCCTCTACCAAAGCTTTTTATTTTCTATTAGAGGTTGACCCCTCCCTGACTAAAAACACTGGTCTACAATTTTTTAGAAATGATTTGCTTCAGACATTAAATGTGCTAAATGTTACGTATTTTAATAAGATTAATTGGAAAATAAATGACAAAAGTGCCAGTTTGCTAATGTTTTCAAGGTATATGATTAAGTGTTATTACACATATATATTGGTTTATGTACATTTATATAATAGTTTTATAAATCTTCCACTAAATAGAACCTGTAAAGTGAATGTATTCTAATGTGGAGACAGTGTTTTGAAGTAGATCTTGTAGCTCTGAGACAAATATTCCTTTTGAGTCAAACCCATTCTCTCGTTAATTCTTGAGTTTCACATTTTGACCCAAGGCTGTATCTTGGAAAGTTCAGCCAACCAGCATTTTTGACTTGATTTTTCTTTATCAGTGACTCTCATGCGGTAAAATTTCATTACTTTTATTCTGGAAGCATTTTCCTTGTAGACCAGTGAAACTAGACGTAAATTTAGAACTCAATCCCTCATTTCCGTGTTTTGTGCAGCACATTCACATGGGAGAAGCAAATTCATACTTTAATTTACATGAAATTCTCCACAAGATATGATGTCAATACTTCCAGTTAATAACCTACCACAAAATACACGTTCAGTCTGTTAGAAGTCAGAAAAATGCTCCACACTCTGCCATGCATGTCATCAAGCTCATCATCTATGATGCTACACTACTACTACTAATTTGCTCTTCTGAGATATTGGGGATGATCCCTCTCCATGCTGTGTAATGACATGACTCTTGTGAACTGTGCTAGAAATTTAATATGTAATCGCTAAAGCAACTTCCATAACTCTCAACCAAGAAATAGGACAGATAAAAGCAGTAACATAATTTAAAACCCGATTTATACCGGACTAATTATCCCCACACATCTGTGTTTGGTAAGACTTCAGAGGTAATTTTGTGGTTCCCTGGTGCTATGATTCTGACACGAATATGGCGAAAAGGTCCGGTGTGTGGTTTTTAGTGGCATCTAGTGGTGAAGTTGCAGATTGCAATATGATGACCACAACAAAATGTAAATGTGACTCATGTTAAAGAGTATGACTTGGCCCTTCTGGGTTTGTCACATGAATTAGCTATTGGTAATTATCCAAGCTAAATTCTGCTGATACTGAAAGTTTGCGAAATACAGTTTCGCCCCCAGACAAAGTGATTCATCTATTTTATGTAAATCAGTGCAGGGGATTTGAGCTGCATATGAAGTATACCTTAATATGAAGGGATGGGTTTGCTATGTACAGCAAAACAGATTACTGTTGAAATAAATGCAGTCCACTTTAGTATCATCTGTCTAAATGATACAGTCCAGATAAATAGATAATGAGATCTACTGAGCTTGGTAAGGTAATCTGTGAAGTCAAGTGGTCAGAGACATTCCCAGCCAGTCTGGGTCATTGGTGTTTCTGTCCTCTTCTCTTTTCCTTCCATGTTTTGACACATTAATATTCACCATATGCCCTGTCACAGCTATCACAGGCACGCTTCATTTTTATGCTTCTGCGGTGTGGGCAAGCAGTGCGTACAGCTGCTGCCATCAGACAGCTCTTTCCCCCTGCGCCTTGGCTCACATGTGCAACCAAACAGGCCTGTGTCAGAGCTCAGAAACCAGGAATCCATGAGCCCCAGCCAACCACTTCAATAAGCATCTTCCTACAAAGCAGCACTTTAAATGGGAGCCTATAGTTATTTTCATCTGACATCTCTTTTTAACTGAGAGCTGCATTCATGTGACTGAGGCAAAACAGACAGGTGGAAGAACGTGACAGGGTGTTTACTGTCATTGATAACAGAGGTTATGGTGATCCTTCTGTACATCCGCAACAATTTTTTTCAAAATCACAAGACATATTTGAAACCTGACTCAGATTGACACAAAAATTCTTGTACAGATGACAAGAAAAGAGTGCACGCTTTGCTGTTTCCTGTCAGTTGTGGCCTGCCTTAGGCTGCAGGTTTCTACACAGTCCTCTGCAGAAATCACTCTTCTGGTGTAGATCCACCAGAGAATGAAAACATAGGATGTGTCCGTACCTTGATATACTTGACGAGTTTCTGGATGTGCCAGTATTCAGAGGGCAGGTCAGTGTTACTCTCTGGACGGCGCTCTGGCTGCTCCTCCTCCTCCTCACTCTCGGTTGAACTCTCACTGAAAACTTCCACTGGCAAAGCTCCCGCTGAGGTCTTACTGAACAAGAGCCAAGAGCAAAAACAGTGCACTTCAGAGTGCAAACCTATAAAGGTGTGGTATAGGGTGACAAGTAAATGATAGATATTCAAAGAAAAACTTGGAATATAATATTGCGAAATCCTTTATCCTGTGTTTTAAATTGAAATACAACATGGCCATCCCACACAAGGAGATCCATCAAGGATTTTCAATGAAATTCAAGTGTCAAGTTTGAACTTCCGTAACAACTAAGCAGCAGGAAAATAAAGATTGGAATAATGTCAGTGGAGAACTGGAGTGGTCATCATACACAGTGTAAAAACTCTTTAGACCACAGATACAAACAGAAATGCAGATGGCTTTTTAAAGTTGCTCAGGCCACTTGGATCACCATTCTATGAAAATAGGGCACTGTGGAGCAATGAAATTTGGTACGCATTCAAATCGGACCGCTGAGAGACAGTTCCCATGTACATACAAATCACATTTCCAGGGGAGCACATTATCATAAGAAGCCAGCAGATAGAGAGAATTTCCAGGGAGCAACATGATAAACACCTAACAAGACCTTGGTGAAAGCTGCCAGGCCTACACACTGTCCTGGGTGGAGTGCAGTCATGACTGTGACTGAATGAATGCATCCGAGGGTCTTTATTGCATGTCCACTGACTGATGAGGAGCAAAGAATGATATTCGTGAACAGTGGCTAGATTCAACTGTCAGTTTATTACGCCAGCAGGCTGTGTACATTGGCAGATGCAAAGGATAGAGATAGATGAGGTGCTGTAGCGGCCAAGAGCAGGAGAGAGGAAAAGAATTTACATAGGGCTCTGTTAGGAGGTGAACTGTTTTTGCAAGATGCGCTTTTCTGCCACAAATTCAACTGGTGATAAAGTAGCATTTTGGTCTCAATAGAATCCTGCATAAATGAGCCTTAAAACCTGGAAATGAGTTAACATGTTACACTTCCTGCTCTCTTATCTCAAAGTCATTGGGGTTTTTGGTTAGGTATCTGAAATACAGCAGCGGACCATGCATTTCACACCTAGGCCTTCAGTAGTGCTCTGTCTGAATCAATCCACCCCTCAATAACTATCTGAATAAGCTTTCTCAGATCTGCTTAGCTCGCAGGAGCCGGTGTTCGGAGCCCAGCGTCCTGCAGTGCACGATGTGGTGATGTGGGAGTTCGGGTTGGCATTAATGAAGTCAAACAAAATGACATTCACCAGCATTAAAGAAAATACAAACAGCAAAAGAGTGCAAATGTGTATTTATTTATGCCTCAGACCTGATGGAGAGCATTATTCGGAACTAGATCCAAGGTCTGTGGAGATGTGGCTTGGTCTCCCAGTTCACTGCAGTTTAGAGCACCTCCAAGCCCCACAGGAGCTTTGAGGGCACTAAGCGGAGCTTGGAGGTCGGAGCACAGCTTGGTTCTGAGTTCTGTTAACAAAACTAGTTCCATGATCCTTAAACAGAACTGGTTCCAAGATCTGACGGCAAATGTACACAGCGCCCCTCCACACCACCATATCCACCACAGTCAGCACAGAGGAGGTGGAGAGCTGCTGCTAACGCTGCTTACTTTGCGAATGCATTTTCGAATTATGGTAGCTTTTTTGCAGGGCAGACCACGAAAAAGCAAAAGCAATGTCCTTTGTTTTCTTTTTGATTGTGTCAGAAATGAATGAATGAAAAAATGAAAATGCAGACTGGATGACTGATTACTCATTTTATTTATGAGTCACATAATGCAGCCACATTCTTAAAATGAAAAAGCATTTTTACTAATGCATTTGAATTTTTGAATTTTGATTTCAAATTGAATTTTGGTAACTATTTGCTGGGGCAGATTTTTAAAATTAAATCTCAAATGTGTTTTTCTTTTTCATTTTAATTAAGTTAAAGAATGGGCAGTCTTGAATAAGAAAAAATGAAAATGCAGACTGGATGATTGATTACTCATTTTATTTATGAGTCAAATAACGCAGCCATATTCTAAAAATGAAAAAGCATTTCTTCAAATGCATTTTAATTTAGATAATGGTAACGAATCGCTTCCATAGATATCAGTCTAATCTTAGTATTTTACTTTTATAGAGATTACAATTATGTTTGAAAAATCTTAAGAATTGTTTTCTTTAGGGAGGTTTATCTTGCTGAATAAAACACTGAGGGTGGGAATCACAGGAAACGACAATAAAACTCTATCACAAAAATAATACTTAACAAGGTTTGTGTGACTGGATAAGAAGAGGTACCACTTAAAAGAAAAAAAGCAGGAATTACTTCATCACCACATGGTGTTGCATAGTCGTAGCTTGGTGCCTGTTTAACACAAACTTGACAAAACGTCCATCTTTACAAGAAGTATAGGCTCTTGTACATGAAATAGGCAGGGAAGTTTGCTTAGAGTGTCAGCATGTTTTAATAAAAATATCAATATGGGCACTAGCATGATAAGATAAATTGTATAAGTATGATGCAATAAAATATATTCCTGTATTAAATTTTGTCCCACCCTTAGTACATATTATAAACTTTTGTCTGCCACTGAGCTTGTTAAAGTCAAAAGCCAGTGGAAGCCACTGGAAGCCAGTGGAAAAATCCTATTACCTTTGAGGGGGGGACTGTGGCAATGCTTACCTCCAGTCTAGCCTGCAAAAAACACTTCTCTGCAGCGCTCTATATATGAATACCGAAGAACTATGTAAGTTATTCAACCTGTAGAAAAAATATCTCTAATAGGTTCTGACAAACGACAACTCATTAGGGACACTTACATTTTCAGGGGGGACAGGTGTCCAGGTAAAGAGGACACAGAAAAGTCAGCTTTCATCTTACTCTTGGCTCCTGTTGCCATCTTTTTCTTGTACATTTCACCAGACTTTTCCTCTCCAGAGCTCTTATTGGGTTTCTTTTCCTCTGCTCTCCTATAATGATATGAAATAAGAGTCATTATGCCTGCTTCTATTTTGAAAATGGTTATTTTTCTAACATAATCATTATTTAACAATTCGAGACAAGGGTTCAGTGGGCATTTAAAAGAAAAAGAGAAAAAAAAGGCAATTTAGATGCTTTTATCATGAGCCAGTTTCTCCTCAAATGGGTACAGTTATCACATGGTACAGCTGCAACAGCTCAGCCCTTGCTAGATCTATTTATCAATCAAAGACCATATGTGATAGATCTTTTTGTGATTTTTTTTTCTAAGGCTTGTCCCAAGTTCTCTGTTTGTAATTGGGCAGAAAAGGTTTCCACACAGTTATTTATTAACTTAGATCATTGTGCAATCACGAATATTTGCACTTGCCCAAAAAGTTATAAACCATATAACCATGTCTTTACAATGTGTGACTGCTGGCAGACATCCTGAGCATATGTGGCCAAGACTTGACTGCATCACTGTCATCTCAAGCACATCTCTTCAACAAGAACCCCACCACCACCACGTGGTGTATACGGTGGCCTGTTGATACTTCAGGACATGTCTTACAAGAGGGGAATTATCACATACCCAGGTGGACACTTGAGACCAAGATCCTTCCATCTCGGACATGGTTCATATTTCATCTTGCCGCCTGCCTTGTTCGCCGTATGCTGTTGTCTCGCCTTCTCATGCACATTCTTTTCCTGTTGCTCGTAAGACCTCTGGGGTTGGCCTTGTTCCTCTGCATCAACCGATTCCACATGCTGGATCTTTTGTGTTGATGGAAGTTCTTGAACTGCACAATCCTGTTTAGTAAGGGGAAAAAGAAAGAGATAGGCTGGAGAGTGAGGGAAAAAGGCTTCTTTCAGTTTGCATCATAATGGCTGGTGCTATGATATACAAGAAAAGTAATTTGTAAAAATATACAGTATGTGTTCAAGTTGTAATTTTCTCTTAATAATACTTACATAAGCATACAAATCTTTTTGATGATGTTCCCCTCTGCTTTTTGATGAGCTGTGCATCATATTTTCCACCATGAGATTGTAATGACTGTCTTATCATTATTTAAAACACATCAAATATTATTGTCTGACAAAGTTTTGGCATTTGTGCTCCAAGAAGAGGCAAATAAAAATTAAAGAGCTATATCAATGACACACAAGAAACATAAAATTCACATAAAAGCTCTGAACAATTGCAGGCCTGCATAACAAGTCAGTCTTTATTGAGACATTGAAATAAAATGCTTTGCAGTGAAAAGGTCCCCCTCTGTTAATTGGCAGAACAATATCAAAAAGTTTATTGTTCCTGTGCATTCCTCAAGCCAAAGCCTTACAGTTGGCACAGGCAAAGTAACGCTTTTGTGTCACCGTTATTCAGGTTTTTTTTTTTTTTTTTTTTTTTTTAGTTTTGAAGGTCTTTTCAGCAAACTTTACAACCTATATATGAATGCCAATAAGACACATATGAATGGTTTCCAGGCAGGAGAGTTTTTAATCATAGACACCTGCTTTGCAGAAATAGCTCAGACTGTCACTGGTTGTTAGAGGCTCAACATTTTCTAAGGGCAGGGAAAAAGAATTAAGATGTATTTCTGTGGGCTGTGTTCATGCACAAGCCTGAGCCAAGCATGCCCAATCACTTTTCCAAAGACTTGTTTTTCATAAAACACAAAGTGACCTGCTATTGGAAACATACAAGTCAATTCACCCGACCGCAGACCCACAGTCTGACTTTATTAGGCTAACCAACCTTCTTTAATTCTATTATATGTGAAATGGACAAACTACATGTGTGTGCGCAGAAGGGAACACTCCAGATTCTTTAACATGCCACAGTAAAAACCTATTACAGATGCCTCTCTGCAACTGAAAACGCTGCAGGTCAGGACACAAACATTGTGTTACACAGGACTGATGCCTACAATTTTATGGCAGGTGACATTCAATCATTAGAGTGCTTCTTATTTCTTCATCTAACTTTTTATTTCCACGCCTGCGTACAAAATACCACAACTGTTGCATGTGTTTGGTGTATCCTTGAATTTAATTAGTTGATCCATATTGATGGAAAATCAGTAGGGCAGCAAATCTGAAGCCATTGGCCATAAAACATCTGTCGGTGACAAGATTCAAGTGCATTCTACTGACTGATTATGACAGTGAAGCAGTCTATATTAATTTCAGGATATGAATAATAAAAACAAAGCTACAAGCCACAGTGATTTTGCTTTTCAGTCAATGTCCTGCACATGCAAATACCCAGCACATCCAATTTCCAATCACGCTGTGATGTCAAAACGAATCCACAACACTGAACAGAGAAGAAGAGTCTGCTTCCTCCCCGCGTTGCAGCCCCTCTCGTCTCCTTTGGCTGCCTCTGCTCATTTGATTGAGGCTGTCTCATCTAATAGAACTGTTAAAAAAGACCTGCTTCCTCACATTGGAAATGAGCAGATATGTCTGGAGATTAGGTGTTGTTTTCTTTGGCTATCACCTTCCAAAATTCAGGCTCTCTGCGTTGCAATCAGGAAAGTGAGCCAGAGCTATGCAAGATTGTGTTTCTGACAGACACTCCATACAACATTAAAACTGGAATAGATCATGTCCGCAAGACTGACTGCAATTACTCAATATCTGAGATGTAAGACACTTGTTGCACCGTTTGATTGCTATTGTCAACAATCAATCAAGTGAGCTTCAAAGCAAGGCGTTTTTAAGATGACCCCATCATATGAGGGTGATTATTTTTTCTCTGAGGCAGAGAGAAAATATTCAGCAGTAAGAGTGAACCAAAAGTTACAGGACAGTGCAAGGTACATATCAAAGGAGCTGAGGAATTCAAGAGAAAAAGACCTTGACAATGATTTGTGCCTCCGCAAACTCGTTCACAGCCATTTTTACTGCAGCTGTCCATCATTTTTAGATCACCGTGACTGAAGGCATCACTCCTCATGCAGAACTCGTAAAACATTAAAGCCTCAATGTCTTTTTTTATGCAGTTCAGCTTGGCACTACTGATTGGTTTATTAAGGTCTCTGCTAACCTCGTGGCAAATTACGAAGTCATCTTTAGATCTATCACCTACTATAAAGAAGTCACACTGATGAACCATAATTTGACATCCTCTGTAAAGTCTTGGTGTTATTTTCTAGGAGAAAAGTTCAGCGAGGCTTCATAAAGCAGTCAAAGGAAGTTCTTGCACTCAAAATACCCAAGGACAATTCATAAAGCATTTGCCTTGCCAAAATACTGCATTTCTGTTGTCTTTAGCTTTTGTCCCAGAGGCACTTCACATGCCGAATAGTTTAGTGAAAGGATCTGAGCCTTCTCTTAAGTACAATTGTTTTTAAAAAATCATTGGGAGAAATATATTTCCAAGTAACTCTTGGTTTACATCTGTAAATTCTAGTACTTAAACAAATGAACTTCTGATTTTTTCTTTAAGAGCAAAGTTTGTGTTGTAGATAAATAATATTATTCTTGATTATAATAACATTTTAGAGAGACTCACTTCATACTAAATGTTTTTAAAACTAAAACTTAATACAAAAGACATATGAAAAGAGAAAGAAAGAATTATTGCAGGGCTGGCAATGAACAGAATGACCCTAATGACTCAGATGAGTTTATGATGATGCCACTTTTTCCAACAAACATCAGCATGACTGTGACGAAAAAACTAAAGATGTAATATTTTTAAATGATTAACAGATTTTTGGTTGCAGCTGGAGTTTATTGTTGAGACGATTTGTTATGTCGTCAAATTACTAAAGCAGGAAATAACACTACTGAATAAATCACATGTATCTCAATGTCTGGAAATGAGCATGAGTGTGTATGAAGGGGGTTAGCGGAATAGGACTGGGTTGTTTTTGATGTTGGAACACAGAGGAGGTTGCTTCAGAAATTTTTCAACACAGTGACAACCAGACACTAGCTCACTAGAGGGGAACAGCACAGACAGTGATTACACAATCCAAACTCTGTTTACACATATGAGTCACACACACATCACCAATCAAATCAGTGGCTTAGAGAGTGAGAGAGAGGGACCTTGTTCATGGGACAAAGAGGCACTTCAACACCACTGCATCTTCACTTTAAGGACTCTTTATGTGTTACATCTGTTTATATTTTACTGTACCTGCTTGTTTATGTTCTTGGCAAACTGTGGAGATTTACTCTTCAGGAGCGAAACCAGGTCTTCATATGTATCACTTGTTCGCTCGTAGTCATTCTCCTCCCCCTTCTGTTTTATGCCCTGTGAAAACAAAGTGAAAAAACTGCTTCATTAATTCTAAAAACCACAATTATAATGTGACCCACATGTCAGCTGGAACAGCTGAGGTTAGACAGCCTCTGAGTAGCTGCAGGCAGCCTCAAAGGAGATGTGTAAAACCATGTAATCCACTAAATTAGGTTTAAGACACTACTGCTCTTTGAGGTTTCATTTGAATCAATGTCACCCATTTGGCTTTAGGTTTTAGTTTTGGTTTTTTTTTTACACCTCAGTTGAACTATTTCCAGGTGAAGAAACAGAGACAGGAAACTTATGACTTGTCAGCAAAGTCAGTGAAAGAGTGAAAGGGGCTGCAGTGTGCAAAATCCTCTCTTAGAAATGATTGCAAACACATTTAGAAAGATTCCTGTCAAGCACACAATAGAACACTTGAAGAATTTGACCAGGGTGTAGGGAGGTGCTTCATGACCCATTCTGCTGCTTTTGTGATTTTAAATACAATGTAATGTGTATTATAGGGCCCTTTTACTAATAACAAGTGTACATAAATCAAAAAGCATTGTCATAGAGAAATGTATTAACCACCCTGACAAATGTTAATGCTGCATATAAATACAGATATATCTGTTTATATGAAGAAGTATTCTCTACACTGAAATCCTGGGTGGGTCCTTTGAAGGCACTGAAACAAATGCCCAGTTGCAGTAAGGTTGCAGCCTCTCTCTAGTGTAAAATACCACTAGAACTTGAAAACTGGATGCTCCACCTAACAGCTTTATTGAACTTGTACAATCATACGTGTCTGAGCCAAATCAGAGCCAGTCGACTGATGTCTTCAAGGATCAGCCTTGTTCCTTTCAATCTGCAAGGGAATTATAATTTTTCCCCTGTTATGCAAATTTCCACATTCTGTCAGGGTTGTGCCAATGTGGTCCATAGGTCTGGAAATCTTCACTATCAATTCTGGAGTTATCCGGCTTTGGTTAGTTCTTGGGTGGCACAGTGCAGGCAGCTGTGACAGTAGATATGGAAAATAGTGTCGTGAGATAAGCTAATTTGTTGGAACATGTGCACCAGGAAGCATGTTGTGGTATGAAAATGACTAAATCCCAACAGAAAAAAAAGCACATAACAACTTTAGTCTTTGTCACACATTACCATTGTCAGAGTGTAGTTGTAGCTCAGAGGTTATTCTGACAATGATAAAGCACAGATAGCAGAAGGAGGCAGTATCATAATTATACCACAGAGCAATGGCAATCTAACTATAATGCAGCACTAGATTGATGTGTAGCCATGTATGCGCTAAATACATACAGGGCTGACTGATAGATCTGAATGATTTGGCACAGAGCTGATGTATTTCTACAAGATTCCCCTGGACATTTTGTTATCCAAGGCAAAAGTAATCAAGATAATTTTGAATGAAGCTGCTATAGTTGCTTACCCTATTGAGGAAAACTCCAGCAGTACTGCAAGTGATGTACAGGGTTTCAGAGTCACAAGGCTCAATCACAAGGTAACAAATCTCACCATGGACCTGTCTCCATGGAGGGGCACGGCAGCCATTTGAAAATTCATAATCTAAAAATAAGAAAAGAGGGCAGTCAAGAAATTGTTAAATTATCACTTAGTTTGTAAAAGAAAAAAATTTGTAAAAATTCTTGCTGGAGGGTCTCAGGCAGATAAACCCAATATTTTTTTCCAAATGTCATCTAAAGACAAAATTTTATTATATGGCCTTTTCTTAACTGTTGGTATAACTTGCATGTACTGAAATTATTTTGTCTTGTTTTTATCTTAAGTTCTGGATTTCATTTATTATATGTATTTAATTGCAAATCACTTTATAACTTTGTTTTGGAAGGTGCTGGTTTTAAACGAATGCTTCATTATATGACAAATGTTTTGCAATGAAGTAAAAAACACACTGACTAAATGGCAGTTTGAGAGATATAATGTCTTCCATGTCTTTTGTGGTGGCAGAATGCAGGCTTTTTTATATATTTTTGTAATATCCAATATTCATGTTAATAGCAATTGCTTTTCTTGCAGCCCAGTAAAATGTGGAGATAATTTAAACCTGATGTGTATTGAATTGACTTCAGCAGCCTGCTTTCCCCGTTACCGCAGGACCGTTTCAACATC
This sequence comes from Sphaeramia orbicularis, assembly GCF_902148855.1. NCBI lineage: Eukaryota > Metazoa > Chordata > Actinopteri > Kurtiformes > Apogonidae > Sphaeramia > Sphaeramia orbicularis. The sequence goes on from NC_043976.1 coordinate 5,861,058, forward strand.
TCCACTTCATTCTTCACTGCGGCAGGGTTAAGCTCTACTTGTCTGTAATGAAAATGTCGAAAAACAAACAAAAACAAACATCCAATTCATGTCATCCACTCGAGGTTACTTTTGTAAACTCAAAAATAACCACATGTTTCTGCAAATCTACTTCAAGGGTCTGAGTGAAAGTGATAAAGCGATAGCTCTGCATCTAAATTAAATGATGAAATGCTAGGACAGTAGGAGACAGAAGGGAAGCACCCACTGAGAAATCTCATGGAGAAGCTTGATTAGGAGCTGCTTGTCCAGGTTCTGAAGCAAGAGGAACAGTTTCACCTTATCGTCTGTGTCCTTGTGTTCTTCTTCCTCTTTCACTTTGGCAAAGAGACGAGTCTCATCTTGGTTATCTCCCTCCAGCTCAGCAGCAAAACTGGGACCAAGAACTTTCACTACAGGGTTTCTATTATCTGTAAAATAAGTGTTGGTTTTTCATATGAAAAGAAGGCATTAAGTTCTTTTTTTCCTGAGATATGTCTAGTAGGGCCACTGAACAAACAAGTGTAGCTCCCAAGAAAAGACTGGGATAAGTCTACTTACAAAGCTTTAAAGCTTAGTCTCAGAGACAATATACTTTTTTTCATGGACTAAGCTGCACTGAAGGGCTGTTTATGAAACATCCTTTGGAAATAAAAAAAAAAGTCCAGATGCAACCAAAATCTTTAGTGCCCTTAAGCACAGTAAACAGGTATCTGTAAAGAATTATGGATGGCAGAATAATTTGATGGTTGTAGAGAATAACAAGGAGGACAAACAAATGCAGTCTGTGGGTTATAGAGGTATGCTGGTGATGCACTACTTAGGATGCAAATGGGATTCAAATCCTATCCTGTGGTCAGTCTGCTTACCTTCAAGACATGCTCGAACCTCCTCCAGCTTTTTATCATTTGTGAGATGAACAAGTTTACAGAGCTGGCTAAAGCTGCGTACATAAACATTAGGAGGGGACAGCAGCAACAGTGGATGGCCCTCACTGTCTTTCTCTTGGGACTGAACAACTGAGTCACTGAAAAGACAAGAAAAATCAATTCCATTGTTTAGTATTAAGAGATCGGGTTGTACTTTTGTTTTTCTGCTACTCTATCAGCTTAGAAATATAAAGCTAATAGACTTAAAGTAAATCAAAACATCTGATGAAATCAAATAGAATGATCTCAGACTCACTGAAGCTAAAAAATAAGTTAATTACTCATGCTTTGAGTACAGCCAAGTTCAAATAAATTTGGACACCGTGGTGACAGCATGTCCTGCACAGACACGTAATACTGAAAGCAGCGGCTAGCCAGCTGCCTACCTCATGATTAGACCAACCTGATGTCATAGTCTGTTTTGAAATCAGATGCCACTAAAGTGGTAGTCCACTGGAGCGGTTCCTTGAACACATGCTCTGCCTGCTGTGGGTGCTGGGAGCTGAACTCTTCCACAAAGCTGAGGATTTCTTTCAACAACAACTCATTCATTGGTGTGAACTCAAGTTTGCCAATATTGGAGCTGGCTGTGGTCCATTGAGCTGCTCTGCTCAGTGTTATCCCCATTTCTGAAGCGTTGATAACCTGAAACAGTAACAGTGACACACTTCTTGAAAGAGTGCATGACTTACACTGGCCCAGCAATTCATCCAAACTCTTATCTTAGTTTATTTAACATTTTCTTTTGTAGACTGTAAGGGCTTAAACCAAAAATGAAGAATACATTTGTATCAGATGAAAATACTGAATAAACATTAGCTGATCTGGAAGGTTTCAGTACTATGGCTTATGTTCATAGTGTTCTTTCACTTCATTTAGTTTTTGATGTTGAGTTATTGATTGTATTAGGTGTCTATTGCTGTTGTTGCTGTCTATTCTGTTAACCCGCACTATTGTATGTTTGTGTCATGATCTATGTCAGAGTGTGTGTGTGTGTGTGTGTGTGTGTGTGTGTGTGTGCGTGTGTGTTATATATATATATGTTAGCTATATTCAGTATTACTGCGTTTGTCATACTTTTAATATTTATTTTCGTTTTGTTTCATAAATGCCTGACCAGGGATAAGGTAAATGCAAATTTCCTAAAGCTGCAAATCCTCTCGGATAAACTTGTATGTATGTATGAAAACAACTTAAACTCATTATGTCTGCTATTTAACTTCTGTAAAAGTAATGTTTCAATACATTTTAGTGCTGCGAAGAGTTGATCTGTATGTGTGAGTATGTGTGCATTTTTGATGCCCAATAAAATCTTTAGTGGTTCGAAGCATGGTTAAACGGAGACATTTGATGCAAATACGTGTTTGTACCGCTTCGTGTTACGCATTTAGTATGCTAACTAACGTAACAGAATAAAGTTTAGTTAGTCCTTTATCTGTTGCCAAGATGCATAGTCGGCATGTAAACAGTCATTAACGTACTTAAGGAACATCAAACTAACAAGCAAAATAAAAAGCAATGGTGTGTTCTTAAAAATTAACTGAAGCACAAACTTACCCGATATTTCAGTTTTTGTTTTTGTTTTTTGTTTTGTTTTGGTTTTGGTTTTTTTGCCCCTTTCTTAACATTTAACATTCAACAGTTCGCCATCCACGGTGTCCATAGAAACCACACACGTTTCCATGACCGCCCCACTTGGTTGCTACGATACAAGCAAACACAACGGAACGGGGGCTGGGTCTAAATTCACCAAAACAAAAGACAAAACCCAGAGAGACACAGAACTTACACTGCATGTACAATTTTTTCCCCCTCTTTTCCTCATAATCTCTTTTACGTATCTGCTTTGAATAATTGTAAAATTTAAATGTTGAATTTGACAGTCACATATAAATGTTGCTTTTGTTCACTATATAACATGACATCAAAAAAGTTTCAAAAATGTGAAGTCAAATGCTGTTATAATAGTAACATAAGTGTATGCTTTCCTTTCAGTACATTCCCATGACCACATATTTGAGAGCCTATTTCCCTTCTCACTGGCAGTTTGGCAGTGTCCTGGAGACAAACATTGGGAAGTGAACACTCTCTGTTTGGTGGATAGTCTCTGTTCACACACAGCAAATACATTAAATCGGGTTTAGGGTTAATAAGTTTGGCAACATTTTAGACAGGTATATATTAAGCTTTATTTATGACAGAAAAGACAAATACTGTAAAATAGAATCAGATATTCAAATAAAAAAATGTAGTTTTGAGACTTTCTGCTGGGTGAAACTGCACATACTCAAATATAGGTATGTTCACATGATGACACGCAGTCTGTGAATGTGCAGAAATGTTTTCATTGCATGTGATCATCCTCTTCCCTGCTGAAAATTTCCTTCACTTATGAGTGTCAATGACACTCATAAGTGAAGGAGAGTCAATGTCATGGCAAAAAAGGAGTATCTGATGGCCACTGAAACCACTGATTTCCTCTGGTGTTTTCCTTGCTTGGCACATTCTATATGCCAAGATCACCACTCAAGCAGACACCTATCTTTTCCAGCATGGGGTGCATGGTGGTAACAGCAGGTGGATCCAGTATGTCTCTAAAACCATTGTAGGGTGCGTTGCCTGAGCTGGGGTGAAAATCAATCACTTTGAGTCCTCTCCGGGCTGAGGAGCAAAACAGCAGCTCATTTCTAGTATCAAGAGAGATCATTTTGGATGTTGATATTTTTGTTGGAGGAATGTTGGAGGACTTGGATATATGAGTCACACCCTCCCCCTGGTATTTTATTTGGAACAAGAAGAGGCCATCTAAATTGGGAAGCATTGAGAATCAGCAACAGGGTGCCAGAGAGAAAGTGGAACTCAGACACAACAGTGAGCAAACTCACACAGAGCTGACGTAAAGTGTGTGTTTCTGTTGGAGTTTGCTTCTCTCTGAAGGTGTACAATCTGCAATAAGGTGAAAAAAGGAAAATGGAAAACTAGAAAAAAGAAGGGAAGAAAAAGCAGAATAAGCGAGGGTCTTAATATATCTAACCCAGGGTCTCATTAGCAAACCTAATTGCAGTTCTTTAAAACGGATTAAATGAAACGGTCTCCGCCGTCTGGGTCTTTTACAAAGTAAAACAAATATGCTCTATGCTCAGAAGCACCTGCTCGGTCTTAGATGTTCTTTGACTAAAACTTAATACAGGATAATAAACACAAGTGCTCCCATGCCATACCTCCAATGCTTGAGTTCAGTCGTTGATTGAACCACGTGGAAACACACTTATGACACACACACAAAGGTAGTGTGGCCTGGCTTCTCTTTATGCACGGACATCATGATTGCTTCCTTTCACAACATGTCCAACCTCCACAACACTCCATTAACACTCAGATTAAACATACACAAAGTCGTGCGTGAGTAACAAGAGCGATGATGAGCCGGTGCACCAACGACTACTGTTCTTGCTTTTTTTTAAAAGGGAGCTGGAAAGCGTATCTCCTGTGTGTTTTTTCTCCACATTCAGGCATATAGTCACATCCTCCAAAAGAGCACTTTATGTTTTTATAGGCTTTGTGTCAAATCCAGTTCGGTGCTGGCTCATTGGCTGGTTGCGGTTTAAAGCAGGAAAGGAAAAGAGGGTGACACCGGTCATTGTAATGAGCACCTGCAAGATATGTTGCACTAATCCATATGAATTTTTAAAATAGAAAACAGTAAAAGTGACTCTAACAAGAGGCCATGACCACATCCCCTGGTTGTAAAAAGCTCCAGAGTCCCATCTGTCAATTTCCCCCAAATCCTCTTGTGTTTTTAGGCACATGAGAGACAGGGGCTTTTAAACAGGATTCAGAAAGGCTGACTTATTACAGACAAGATGACTTGATGACCTCTCTTCTGCGGAACAGTTTATGACACACATGTGGCAGTTTTCAGCACACAATTACTCCAGTTTGCTTCAAATACAGTTATCTTGTTTATTTTTTTTCCTGCGACAGACAACAGTGAGATCATTGGGTCGTTAGAAGTAATTGCCCGGTTTATGGACTGTTTGAGTAGGCACTCATACAAGAGGCTCATGGAAAATTAGTTGGGTCCTCCTCATACTTGAAAGAGCAGTAATGGTGCTAAAAAGGGATGAATTATTCCCCAAATCACATCATGTTAAACCAGCCATGACAACGTGATCTCACTGTGCATCAGCATAATGGTCAATCTCACATTTGACACCAATGAATCTACACTCAAGGCTCACTCTGCACACATAAAAATTAATTAAAAACTAACCATACATCCTTTCTAAATGAGTCTCCCCAAACAAAATCTGATACTGTTGATTTTTTTTTTTTTGCAACAGTATCATTGCTTGAGCTCCTTATGGACATAAACCTGTAATTGTGGTTTCCAAATACTGTGTATAGTATGTATTTCAAGTGGCGATTTCTTAGTGCCAGTGCTTTCTTTGGAGTGGATGGATGCTTGTCAAATATAGAAGTAACACAAGATTTATGGCTGTAAGGCTTTTGGGGAAAACCAATGACAAAGTCTACATCTAGAGTACTTAAAACACTTTTTGTTTATTTTGGTTGCAATTCTGCAAAGTGATATTTGGCTGCTATTGCAAAATCACGGAGAAACTTTGCAAGAGCTTTTATGCATTTCCAAAATAGACAAATGAGCACATGTAACCACAAAACATATCTTTGAGAAAATCATGTCACCATAAACTTGAATATTCCCAACCCCTCTAACTGACTTATAGTGTTTTCTTTAAATCTGCAAGTTGTCATTTAATGTAAAAATAGAAAAACAAATATGAAGCCATGTTAGTAATATGGATGTCATGAGCAGATATAACACAGGGGGGGAAAGTGTCCACAGTGTTGTAGCGCAGAACAGATAACATACATGTATTTGACAGCTTGAACTGCAGCGTTAGCGGTGTTTTTGTTAATTGGCCTGTCATGTACTTTTACACATATTGTACAGAGTTTCAGTTAGCCAAAAGCACAGCAGGTACAGTGTGTTTCAGACTGAGTCAAGCCACTGAGTTTAACTAATCAGCATGTTGCTAACATTTCCATGGCTGTGGTTTTGACCCCTGTGTTGACCAACGGCATGTTTTTTTGTGGCAGAGTTGTGAAGTGAGTGGAAAGGTCTTCAACCAACCAGCCAAAGTTAAAAGTCAAGAAACTGGTTAAAACAGCATGTTTTCAAGCAAACATCCTGTTATAGAGCCTCTACCAGCTCCAGATGAACTATGCCTGGGCCTATTTCTTTGACCTTCCTGAAAGTCAGGGAGTTAAAGGGGTTATATTTTCCTACATCATGTCAGTGTCAATCAGAAAGACAGAAATCATTGTGCTGTAAAACGGTTTCTGTCAGTGTTTTACTCCTGTACATGACGTTTTTGTGTCATTTTACGGCTGCCTTCATATATGCTTCATTTTGATGTACATATTTTATGTTGAGGCCATTTGAACTATTCTACACAGGCCTTTATGCAATGCCTTTATGGCAAAGCATTTTCCAGTGAATCTGAGAGGGTTGTAAAATACGTAATTTCAGAATGAGGGGGACCACTTGATCCTTCAAAATCAACACATTTGGAGACACACGGTTTTCACTGGACATATCTGGACACAAATTTTCCCCAAACAGTAATTAAAGCTACCAAACGAGAGGAGAAAAGTGTATTTTTTTTCCTTTGCAATATGCAATAGAAGTGTAGAGATGGTCACATGCTGACATGAGCTAACTTCATTTTTAAACTATAGACTGGTTCAGTTGCCTTCATCCATGTACACAAATTACTGTAGAGGACTTGGGTCAGTCTTCCAAGTAAATCCTAATGGTCACTCCCAAGTCCGTCAGAGTCTCTTTTCAGCTCCTCTACAGTGTGTAACACAAGTTCCTATTAGTTTAGAGATAGAGTTGATTAATATCAACAAACAACTAACTCCCAGATGGAAACACAAACTTCATGTAACCACTTAAAAAATATGCAAGTCTGGTGACCATTATAAATCTCATATACTAACAAATTAAAAGCTATATTAGCTTGTGGATATTTCAGTAGAATGAATCGGATTAGTGAACATATGTCATAAAACATGTTCTCATTAAAACTTTGATGTAAAATATACACTATTTTCTGAACTTAAAACAAAAAAGGCCAAAAAGCGCATATTAGACTTTATTTGAAAAGGAGCATGTTCTAGTTTCTGTGTTTAACGTTAGGGTGGAACACAACCTATACTACATCAGTCAGTACATGACTTCATCTTTAAAAAGGATTTGTGCCTGGATCACAGATTTTTGTCTGCAATGGTGGAGGAAACAACTGAAAAGACCCATCCTATTTCTAAACCTCATTAAACTACACTTTTTTGTTTTCTGTTGTTGTTGCCATTATGACTGACAAAGTCATGATGCCAGAAATGACAGAAATAACTGTTCTTAAAACCTATTTTTATTTAGGAATAGCCTTTATGCTACTGTCTCCTCAGTACTAAATAAAGAACTTGCATGGACTGGGATCACATTTCTTCTGCCATCCTGCTTCACCAGCCTATGTCTCGTTGACCTTGGGGTGTTGAAGACATTGACTACACAAAAACAGCATCCTGGTATGAGCCTGAGCACAGCCCTGTGCAGCCCCCCCCTTTTCCTCTTTCCCCCTGTCACTGCTGTCCTCTATCAAAACAAATGCAAAAAAAAAGGGCCTTGCTTTAAAAAGCAAATGTGAAAGCAGTCCTTGGTCTGGTTCATGTGAGGATATGTTGCCTGCACCTTGACCTGTTTACTAGATAAAGGCTTCTAAATACCCTTGAGCTGGCAAGATCTGTTCTGCTAGACTGACCGCGATGCCTGTACTCCTCTTCCACTGCCGCTGTCTTCTCCTCGCCTGGAGATAACAGCTGGTTCTACTCTTTCAAGACATTCAGCACTCTTAAATAAAAACACAGATCTTCCCTCTTTTTCTTTTCTCTTCCCTTCACCTCCTTGGTCCTCTGTCTCTCTCGTTTCATCTCTAATGGCGTAATTATTATTTTGAAAGTGTGGTCTGAGAGGCCGTCCACATTTGGCACTGCCTCACTCGCCAATGTTCGGCAAGCCCTAATACAGTTTGACTTTAGCTTTACAACCTCTCCAGGAAGACATCAGGGGCCCTTTGGTCCTTCTCCTCACCAGTCTGAGGAGGAAGGCTGAGCTGAGGTAGGAGAGAGTAAAGTGGGCAAGACAAGAGGTAATAATAGGCAAAGAGGGAGGGGGTGGATGAGAGTGGTGAAGGCCTCTTTTTGTAAAGGAGGCGAAAAAGAACATGTGGATAAAAAGAGCCAGCTGAGATGAGGATAGATGTCTAGCAGAAGATGGAAATGGAAAAGGTGGAGAAGGCAGGAGGGAGTGAGAACAGACAAAGAGGGGGTGACTGGTTTATTGTGGCTGAGGGAGACGCCGGCTTGGGATGCCCCTGTCCGCCCGTCATCAAACGAGGTGCTGCTTGAGACCTTTGTGTTGGTGCAGCTCCAGCATTGGCGCTGCCAGACCAATCAGAGACAGAACGAGAGAATTATTTTGCTCCCTGGAAATAATGACACATCATTGTAAAAGGCACGCAAGAAAAAGAGACTTCCCTGTGAACAGACAAACATAATTTAGACAGGATTGTGCTGAGACAACTCTGTTGTTCATCACTTCATTTATTTTAAGCACAGTAGAGTTCACTTGGTTGTTTTGGCTTTAAACATCAGTCTAAGTAGGGTTTGACATTTTATTTCTTCACGTTTTTTGAATTAGCACAACAGACTTTATTAGCAATAGAACCACTGACCACTGGGACCACTCATCTAAACCAGCAATATTTTTTATTTTTTAAATTATCACTATCAACTCTGACAGTGAAAGAAGTTGGCTACACTAAAGCAAAAAATTTTATTCCTTTAACTAAAAGCACGGAGAAAAAAATTGTACAATTCATACAAAATCAAGAGAATATAAAATAAAAATATATACTATATCTTTAAGATATTCCACTCAGTTGAGTTTACTGCCAAGTTTCATGAACCTCAAGTATAATTCAAGGTAAACATTTTTAATCAAATTCAACTAAAACAAAAACATTTTAAAAATGAAAAAAAAAAAAAAAAAGGTAATGCCCACCATTAAAACTAAGCCTGTTGTTTTACTGGTTAGTTTTGATATGACTTACAGAATCTCAACAATTAAATCTACAGTGTCTTCAGTTTGCATAGATCACAAGCAAAAATGTACATGTTGTTGGTGAAGCTAAATAGGTTCATGTTTTCTTCCTCAGGCTCTATGTTGATGTTTTGCCTGAGGAACACTTTCTTTTTTTGCATATGAAGGCCAAGTACAGAGGAGAGGCAATGATAGAGTAAAAACAACAATTCATTGCTTTTCCTTTCTTTGCCCAAAATGTAGTACTGTAAAATGTAGTTTACTACTTCCCATCACTAGTGAAATTATCTTTTAAACTTGGTAGCAATTTGTTAAATTCCATACCACCCCTTACCATCACTTGGCTATTTCCTTCCATTCCACATTGTGCATTTCCATGTAGACTCAACAGGAGGACAGTGAGGTCAGTGCTAGGGTGGCTGACATTATAACATCACACATGACTGGCAGCTATCAGCAGTGTTTCACTGACCATGAGGTATTTATGGAGAGATGACAATAGGGCTGACTACAGATATAGGGTAGGGTATGTGTGTTCTCCATCTGTGAAGCAAAGCCTGTTGCTGCACAGGAAATGTTTTCCCAGGAAAATACAGTCCAGGAAAATAGTTAAAGTCCTTCAACTACAACCTAGACATAGTGTTTTATTTGGAACTGAAAGGAAAGGAAAGGAACTGAAAATCTGCATGTAACATTCACATGTCCTTGTGTGAAGTTTGTGTGTTGCATGCTGAGAGATGGTCATTTGTTGACAAGAGCTTGCTCCATTTTTAAGGTAATGTTATGCTTGTTGAAAATTAGTTTTCACTCTTCTGCTCTATTGCAACAATAGCAAGACTTAGCTTAGAAAAGTCTAATTTAAAAAATGAGCTCCTAGACAACACAATCCAGCTCAGCCTTCATATAAGTGCACAGGTACATGTAAATCTTATGTACTGAACCCTTAATAAAAAAGATACAGTATTATTTGTATATACACTGAAAGATATTTGTTGAGTTTGAACTCCAGTTAAGGATTTGTTGCGCACATAATATTTTGCCAGTTCTCTCACAGGTTCTTCCCAATGTAATGAAGGTATAAAGAAGTACACCAATACCTCTCAAGCTTTTTTTGCAAGGTTTTTTTTTTTTTTTTTTTTTTTATAGATGGCATATTTTCAGGACCATTACAAGTCTTGTATAACTCAATATTTCAATGTACACATTCCCTTTCAGGCCTTTAGCCACAGGAGTCACTGCAGTTGCAGGGAGGACTTCATCTTTCATCATTCTTCGACCCTGAGACCCTGTATTCACTATAGAGGACTCAATGATATTACTATTCGTAACCGTTATCCACTTCCTCTGATGTCATCAGCATTCGAGCTTTTACATGGCGCTCAAATCTTCACCAAATTAGACCTCAGAAACGCTTATCACCTGGTTAGAATAAGGGAGGGGGATGAGTGGAAGACCGCTTTTAATACTCCTAGTGGTCACTATGAGTATTTGGTGATGCCTTTTGGCCTGACTAACGCTCCAGCTGTTTTTCAGGCTTTGGTCAACGATGTCCTTCGGGACATGTTGAACCAGTTTGTTTTTGTCTATCTGGACGATATTTTGATCTTCTCCCCAGATGAAGAGACACATGTCCTACACGTTCGACAGGTCCTACAAAGACTCCTGCAAAACCAGCTTTATGTCAAAGCTGAGAAGTGCGAGTTCCACCAAGCATCAGTGTCTTTCCTAGGCTTCATTATCAGTGAAGGAAACGTCCAGATGGACCCGGATAAGATCAGTGCGGTGAGGGATTGGCCGACCCCTGCTTCTCGTAAGGAGGTACAAAGATTCCTAGGTTTCGCTAATTTTTACCGCAAGTTTATTCAGGGTTTCAGCAATGTGGCTGCCCCTTTACATGCCCTCACCTCTCCTAAGACTACTTTCAGGTGGAGCTCTGAGGCGGAAGAGGCGTTTGCCCGTCTTAAGAGGGCTTTCACCACGGCTCCCATCCTGTCCGTTCCTGACCCTACTTTGCAGTTTGTGGTTGAGGTTGATGCTTCTGATGTGGGAGTGGGAGCCGTCATTTCCCAGAGATCCCCGAGTGATGGCAGACTTCATCCCTGTGCCTTCCTGTCGCGGAGGTTATCTAAACCAGAGAGGAATTATGACATCGGTAACCGGGAGTTGCTGGCCATTAAGGTGGCGCTGGAGGAGTGGAGGCATTGGCTGGAGGGTACGGAGATTCCTTTTTTGGTCTGGACCGACCACAAGAACTTGGAGTATCTGCGGTCTGCAAAGCGGCTGAACTCTCGTCAGGCCAGGTGGGCTCTTTTTTTTACCCGGTTTAATTTTTCCCCTTCCTATCGGCCGGGTTCTAAGAACGGTAAACCGGACGCTCTGTCCAGAAGATTTTCCCCCACTAAATCTGTCTCTGAACCTGTCACCATTTTACCTGATTCCTGTGTGGTGGGGGCTTTTCACTGGTCTATCGAGAAGACGGTTATTGAAGCTCTTAAGGACTGTGATGTGCGGGTGGGGGTACCTCCTGGTCGGTTGTTTGTCCCTGTGTGTGTCCATCCTCAGGTGATTCACTGGGCTCATACCTCCAAGTTGTCGTGCCACCCAGGGGTTCAGCGCACCATGTTCGTCATAAGGCAACGTTTCTGGTGGCCTAATATGGAGAAGGAGGTTTCGGAATACGTGGCAGCATGTCCCACCTGTGCGTCATGCAAGACATCGCATTCGGCACCTGCGGGCCTGTTACGGCCTTTACCGGTCCCCAAGAGACCCTGGTCGGCTATTTCCTTGGACTTTGTAACTGGTCTCCCATCTTCTGATGGTTACAATACGGTACTCACTATAGTAGACAGATTCTCTAAAATGGCCCATTTTGTGGCTATGCCCAAACTCCCCTCCGCTAAAGAGACGGCGGAGGCGGTCCTGTTTAATGTCTGTAGAATCCATGGTTTTCCCAGAGACGTGGTTTCTGATAGGGGACCTCAGTTTGTGGCCCGTTTCTGGCGAGCCTTTTGCGCCCTCATTGGGGCATCTGTTAGTCTGTCTTCTGGTTATCATCCCCAGACCAACGGCCAGACGGAGCGGGTCAACCAGGTGCTGGAGTCCGGCCTGCGGATTCTGGCCACTCACAGCCCAGCGTCCTGGAGTCGTCAGCTCATGTGGGTGGAGGTCGCGCACAATTCCCTTCCCTGCGCCTCCTCAGGACCCTCCCCGTTCCATGTGGTCTACGGATATCAGCCACCCCTGTTCGCCGCTTCTGAGAAGGAGGTCAGCGTTCCCTCGGCCCAAGCCCTTATCCGCCGCTGTAGGAGGACCTGGTTACAGGCCAGACGGGCTTTGTTAAAATCAACCGGCTACTACAAGATCATGGCCGACCGTCACAGAACTCCGGCACCGTCCTACCAGCGGGACCAGCGGGTGTGGCTTTCCACGCGCCATCTGCCTCTGAGGGTGGAAAACCGTAACCTGGCTCCCAGGTTTGTTGGACCTTTTCCTGTCTCTAAAGTGATTAACCCTGTGTCTGTCCGCCTACGGCTACCTAGGACCATGAAGATCCACCCCACGTTCCACGTCAGCCAGGTCAAGCCTTGTAAGGAGAGCCGACTGGTACCCCCCACCCAGCCCCCACCACCACCCCGGATCGTGGATGGAGAACCAGCATATGCTGTGCGTCGTCTTCTGGCGGCCCGTCGCCGTAGCCGTGGTTTTCAGTATCTGGTGGACTGGGAGGGCTACGGGCCGGAGGAACGGTCCTGGGTACCGGCGTCCTTCATTCTGGACCCAGACCTCATCAGGGACTTCCATCAGCGCCATCCTGAGGTCCCTGGGCCGTCTGGAGCCGTCCCCTAGAGGGGGGGGTACTGTCATATCAGTACTTGGACTCTTGTATGTTTTGTCTGTCTTGTGTGTCATTTCCTGTTTTATTTTGTTAATCCTCCTCTTGTGTCATGTCTGGTGTCTTTGCTTCCTCTCCCTGATTGTTTCACCTGTGTTGATTACCTGTCTCCGCCCTGATTTGTTCCACCTGTGTCTCATTGTCTTCCCTCCCTTCTGTGTATTTAAGCCCTGTGTTTTCCCCTGTCCTGTGCCAGTTCGTATTCCTTCCTTGTGTTGTGTATACTTACCAGCGATTCTCTGAACCTGTTCGTCTGCCTGTCTGTTCGTTCCTGACCCGGTTTGTTCCTCGTCTTCTGAGCCTGCCTGATCCCTGTCTGTACCTCTGCCTGATTCTGCCTCACTGGTTTTCGACTTTTGCCTGGACTCACGGTTAGTGCTTTGCTTTATCCCCATGTACCGTTGCCTGTTTTCTGGATCCTCTGTGTATGACCTGGTCTGTCCCCTGACTCTCCTCTGTTTCCTCCTAGTCGGGTTACCCTCGTGTGCTCCCGACCCGGGCAGAGAGTTTCCCTTGCTGGTCTCGGACGCCGTGACGAATTCACACAGTCTGACCTGCGAAGACTCCTTAACGAAACCTTTTTGTGAACTGTTAATTTTGTCCGTGTTTAATAAACACTCTTTAACTTTATTCCTGTCTGTTGGTTGTGCATTTGGGTCCAAGTCTTGTGTCACTGGTTCTAACAAAATTACTTGAACATCAGTCATTGTGATCACACCTGAGCCAAAATGACTGTGACAAAATGAAAGCCTATTGTTCCCAAACAGTTGTCCATCCATCCATCTGTCCGTTGATCCATCCGTCCGTCCGTCCATCCATCCTTCCGTCTGTCCATCCATCCATCCATCTTCTGTGTATAATAAGTTCACTTCAGTTTCAGTTTATTGTCATTGCCACAAAAAGACACAACAAGATGTCGTTAGACCACCCAACCGTTAACATCACACCCCAGTGCAACCAGTGTAAAATCTCTGTTCTGTCTATTTGTTCAGTATAAAAGGCATCTACATTTGAAGTTTAAGAATTTTGGAAATACAATATGTTTCTCAATAAGTCAAGACAAGGTAGTCAAAGTGTGTGCTGTTCCAATGCTAATACTGTAGTCTAATCACAAAGCTCAGAGGACTAATCAGTCTGTCTGCGGACTGCGTGTGAGTGCCGCTGATGCTGCTTCAGCTACTTTGTTACACAGACTTGTGGGAGGGGCTTTGGTTGATCCTTGCGGCGTAAACCTCTCTAGAGGGCTTTAGAGTGGTCATAGTGCCAGGAGCCAGACTCTGAACCATGAGCGTTTCCTCTTTTTCACATGGCTTCAGTTAAAGAGGCCACTCAATTCTCTCAACCTCTGGCTGCCTGTAAACTGGACCCTGTGGAGCATCACTCATTAGGGCCTATTGTCTGCCGCCAAAACTTCAACTGCTCCCCTGGCTGCTGCAGCACCACTCCCTACCATCAACACCTGCTAACATATGACACACAGGCTCCAAAACACTGCTGGGAACAACTTCCCGCCACTCTTTCACCTCACTAACAAGGCCCTAAGCATCTTTTTCTTTTCCTGGCACCACACTTGTCAGATGCCCCTTATGGCTGCCATTTCTGTTTGACCTCATCCTGTGTTTCCTCAATTGTGCCTCAGAGTTCCGAAAGTCATCATACTTGAGTATAAAACTAACTGTTATTAGTTGGCATAGGTGAGCTATTTTATTGTTTGTTTGTCTTAAGACCATGCCACATGGTTTCCTTCATGTGAGTCACAAGCAGTTTGACAGCATAACGTGTTCCGTAGAGCAACTCTTTTCACAAATGTGTCCTCTGTCCATGAGGTCTGGCCTGGACAGAACCTGGTAGCCACAGTCTCCTTTCAGCTCTTACACATAATATAGTGGCTTTCTCACTGGACCAATAGGTTTTCATTGGAAATTACGTCACCTCATAAAGAGACATGACCCGTTGCAAAATGCTTCTTGTTATTCTTTCTTTGAAAAGCAGAGTCTTTTCCTCTTCCTCTTTCTCTTATTGGGTACCCCTCTAACTTTTTCAGACCTGATTTTGTTTGTTTTTCATCCATTCTTCAGATCATGTGAGTTCCCATTGTACCTCCCAGGTGGGCAGGAAGGCTATCAAGGCTGAACAGATGCCTGATTAGAAACACAAACAGACCACTTTGAGTATATTTGCAACCACCCCATGTTCTTTTTTAGCCATCCACAAAGATGAGGTGTCAAAACATGGTTGAAAGTGTGGTGGTTCAGGGACCAAGTCGTAGCTTTTTGGGCTCTGGGAGCAACATCTGTGATTGTCATGATCAGGGTCAAGCCCCTGTGAGACCTTCAGTGAGTTGATACAGAAATGCCAAGAGTTCCTAACATGTCATTGTGTTTCCCAGAACAGGACAATAACAGTATGACTTCTGTTAAAAGGCCTTTACATTCAATGATGATAACATATACATTCTATCAACCGCTGGGGTTTCAGGAGAGCTTGTTACATTCATCAACACAGACATTCATAATGTGATGATATATGTGGCCTTGTGGAGTACAGTATAAAAACTATAAATGATGTCCTCACATGTCTATAGGGAATCCAACCTTTTGCTCATATTAGCTCATGTTCGTGCTCTAAACCCTCAGGGTAAACACACATGTATATGATGTTATATTTGAGAGATCGGGGCAATGAACAAGACATAAAGGCTGCACAGCTGGAAACCAGCAGAGCAGATAGTCCATTAGATGAAATGATTTACTGTATGACACTAATGACAAGCTACTGGAGTAAGAAAAAAATGGTACACCATTTTATATAAACGTAGCTGCAAAACGCTGAAAAAGAATGTGTAGAGGAATAGCACTCAAAGCTTGTCAGTCAACAAACTGGCTGGTTTGGTCTTTGACAGAATAAAAGTTTTATGAATGAATGGAGTTGATACATGTTACATCAACTTTTGTCTATCACTAACTATTCTTATTTTCGTATTGTATGTATGAGTATTTCACAGTACATTAAGGCTAAGGACATACAAGTAATGTAGCAATATGCTAAAATAACATCACAATGTTATGTTATTAAAGGGAAGTTGATTTTTAGATATAAAATGTCATCCATTTTATCTTGTTACACATTTGACCAAAAGGTCTGCTTTGTGAGGTCACAGTGACATTGACCTTTTGTCAAAAAATTAATCAGTTCATCATTGACACCATCATTGCACATTTGTGTAAAATGTGCAAAAATTCCCTCCACAAGTCCATTAGATATGTTGTCAGTATAATGGGCTATACATATATACATGTGGACATATGAACAAGACAAAATCCCTCCAACCTTGGCTACCCAAAACTGAACTCATTATTGGTAGAGCTGTAGATATGGTGTAATGGGTCTTGTAACATGTCCAACTGTGTGTAGCACAAAAGCTCACAAAAATTTCCTTAATGCAGTGCAGGGGCTTTGTGAATAAACATATTCCAATGCCTGTCACATCACATATCATGACTGAAAATATTGTTTATTTATAGAGTTTCCAGTTATTGTTTGTATGTTACTTTGTGTACAATGTGCTGCTCCAAATTGTTCCTAGTGGGATTAGTAAATTTGCTTGAATTGTCGTATTAGTCTGATTGTCACTGTTCTCTGAAGAAAAGCAGCAAAATGTATCACACTCTTAAGTGCACTCAAAGGTAATAGTTTGTAGAGGGTTGGTGAATATAGATGAAGAATGTAACAATGCCACTGTACATCCAACCATTTATCCTTCCTAGGACTGTATGGAGCGTGTGCAGAGGCAGGTCGCCATTTCATTGCAGGGTTAATATATAGAGACAGACAACACACAAATCATCACACTAGACTCACCAGTTAACCTATTACTGTAACCTAAAGCTGACTTCATCTTTGTTAAAGGTAGGAGTACCACCTTGTTATTGTACTGCTCTGCATTAAGTGGCAGTTTACAGTGAAATCCTGAAAAAGTTAAAAAAAAAAAAAAAAAAAAAAAAAAAAGTTATATATATTTTTGGATGAATTGCTATATTGATATGTGATGTTTGTGAATCATTTCCAGTGAGAAACATGCTCTTTTCACTGAGAGACTCGTACAGAGGAGTATGGCATTGAACATAGGTCAGACTATTATCTTGTTGCAGTGAAGATGACCTAAAAATAAAATGTCAAGACTTCATCACTTTATTATTATATACGTACATTTGAAAATCTGTTAATA
This sequence comes from Sphaeramia orbicularis, assembly GCF_902148855.1. NCBI lineage: Eukaryota > Metazoa > Chordata > Actinopteri > Kurtiformes > Apogonidae > Sphaeramia > Sphaeramia orbicularis. The sequence goes on from NC_043976.1 coordinate 5,878,313, forward strand.
ACTACAACCAGGGGGAAAAGCATCTCTTTCTTTCACAAAGATAAAAGCATAATGCTAATCAATCTGACTTGAAATAGCCAAGAAAAATTATTTCAACCACACCATGATGTCACCCATTGGTATGATACAAAAAAGAACTTCACTAGACATTTGTGATGCGAAACAAAACAAAACAACAACAAAATAAAGTCTGTTAATTCTAAAGTCTTACCAATAAAGCAAAAATAGACCACTGAAAATGCTACAGGACCCAAATATAACAAATGAGACCAGAATGAACTATTATTGAAGTATTTTTAGAGATCTAGCATCTAGTGGCCATCAATGGAATTACACTACATCAACTCAGTAGAAGTGTTGTTGATATTTCTTGTTTTTAAGATAATGAGCTGCCTGATTGATAGACCTTATCTTCTTAGAGATATGTGGAAACATCTAATAACACTTGACAGCAATGAAAGCTATACCTACCGATGTGGCATTTCTCACAGCACTTAGTAAAAGTTTGAACATGAACAACCCGCCTCCCTCCAAAGCCCCGCCCCCTTCCCTCTGCCTGAGCTCTGAGGCTCCTCCTCCTCTCTCCTCATGCGCGATGGAAACGGAGAAGGAAGCAGAGGCGGAGGTCCGGTCCGTTTTGGCGTGTCCGCGGACCCCTCCCTCAGTAATCAGATGCATCATCCACCTGCCGCGGGCCCGCGGCTCCTGTTCCATCAGTAGACCTGGTCTGTGCAGTACTGGGTCAGGGTCTTCACTGCAGTGCCCAGAGGATGGGCGCGCGCACTGTGAACGCGCGGCCTCTGCGAATTTTCCGTGTACATTTGAAGTTTCATAGTCCATACAATTATCATCCTACACTGTGTGACACCATGTACATGTACCTGTATGAGTCCCACTGTCATAAAAGCTGAGCTTTATGCAGACCTGTTCAGTCCAGTACAGCTGACTTCCGGACTTTTATCTCCATCCTTCATTCATCAGACTCCTGTTTGTGCTCCTCAGTTGTTGTTTCTGTTAATAAATCAGTTTTTTCCCTTCCACATGTGCATGTCAGTTCTGTCCATACACATCCTAGACAGTAGACTGTGGTCAGTGACAGGAGAAGCAGCACCAGTGAAGTGTCAGATTCAGAGGGACACATATCGGATGTGAGACGGCGATAATGGATCGGATGCTGGATGGCCGTAATGGATGATTGACAGGAGGCTCAGCCAGGTTCGGCCAATTATTTTATTCGGACCGACTAAAATGATTGGTCAGACTTTTATCAGAAATATGTGAGAATTAAAGATTTTTGAGTTTCAATGCCTGGCGGATTTCTTTTACATTTTAGTTTGACACACACTTATTAGGAGCATTTTAAGATGACAAAAGAAAAGTGTAAAAATGCTAAATCATACGGTACAGCTTGAAGTCAAAATGCCATTACGTGTAGACTACATTTAAAATCCAAGTTCCTTTACATTTCAGAGTTTCTTTTCACTAGTTGAGGCCAGTCTCAGAGGCTCTGCATAGAGCAGTGAGTGTCTCAGGTGTCTTGGAGGTCCTGGGCTCAATCCCTGTGGTGCAGCTGCTGCCACATGGAGGTAACTCTAGCGGACTCAATATTAATGACCACTGACCAGGGCCTCCTTGTAATCCACTTAGCGTCATTACACAGGGTCAGCATGGCTACTGCTGCTAGGCTCTCATACCCAGGCTGGACGCTGCACTACATTCCATTGGAGTGGTGTATAATTGGACAGTGGAGAAACACTGTTTTGTTACTTACATTTGCATGTATTGGGTTTTACAAAGTTGCACAAAGGTGTTCGAATGACAGCCATGTTGAAAACTCATCAAGATAATAGAAAAAAACAAAACAAAACTACTGTGCTCTGGAAACACACATTTGGACATCAGGTGACATTTCTTTTCCTTGCTCCAGTGCTCGCTCACCTTAACCAGAGGAAATTTGGCAACGTTGAGGCTAATTTGTAGCACACACAAAGACAGTCCTGACCTCCAAAGTGCTCTAACTTTAGAGATGACAGCTCAGAGTCTGTGCAATTAAAACTGCTTCGATAGAGGCCAACAAGGCTCGGGGGAAGGCTGCAGTGAAAGTTTAAGAAAATACAGGTGGACAGCTCTGTACTCCCTTAACATAGTCAGTGCCTTTGTGTAACCTCGGCCCCTGTACCCTGCTTTAGCTCCACATGTGTCAGACGAATTCTCAGCCCAGAGATGAACTTTTACCCCTCAGTCTCATTTTCAAAGAGCACAAACAGAGTTGAAGTAACCTGCACAGCCCCAGCAGGCAGTGTATACATTTGCCACTCCGCATTAATGACCAACTGCGCTACAGCTATTAGACCCAAATGTGTTGTTATGGTTTGGACTCCTTCTCATCAGGGTGAAAAGGCGTTCTCAGGCCAAGTAGGAATGAAGGACATCCCCTGTTCACTTCTGACTCCCCACCTCACCTCGCTTTCTGAAAGACTTGTAATTGAGAAATACAGCTCAAGGTAACATGCCCCCAAGACCTCTGCCTACAGACATGAGGTAATGGTGAGCTTAATTAGGCTGAGGAGACAGGGTGGGCGGAAGTTCCTGGCCTTAAGGCCCATTAGTCTACAGTACAGAATCCCTATGGTCAAGGGCATTTACAAGGGATGGGGAAAACAGAGCGGCATCAGTGCTGGCAGGCTCCGACCGTGAAGCCGTGGTGATGGACTGAGTCACCACATGAAAGGCCAGGCGAAAGCAGGAAGGCGGAACGGCCCAGAAAGAAAAGTAAGACTCAGAAAGAAAGAAAGGCTCATTGAAGAATGAGATGAGAAATCTCAGCAGGAGCCGGGGTCCCCCCCCTTCTTTACCCTGCCTAACTTCCTCTGATGCTCATAATGTACAATTTGTCATGTTACAAAGGCAGGACTTATCACACAGACAGTTGTTCAGGATATTGGCCCTGACATTGTAATTTTAACACAGTAAATCTAAATGATTGCAGCGTGGATTGTAACGGGAGGCAACGTGACATCTCACTTTAATGCTTTCCGAAATGTGTCAGGGGGACGTTGTACAACTCTTATGACAGGACTTTTTTACCTTTTCCACAGCCTAATCACTCCTTTTCATCTCCTGTGCTTCTTGTCTGGCTCTAACCCCCATCTCCTAAACAATGGGTTCAGTTAATGCATGGATTTATGGACATGAAAATAAATACATCAAAAGAAAGCAAGCATTGCAAGGGATCTTACTGTATTGCAGCAGGGACGGCATTAATCTTCGAGATCTGAAATAAAAGCTGAACTTTACTAACTATAAATCCTCCGATTCCTAATGCGCTCTGTTAAACTGTTACAGTCTGAACAGTGGAGAAGCGGAGAGCTGCTCTTTGATTTGGTGAGTGCTAGTGCTCAAATCGGAGCTGGAGAAACCATTGCTGGTCCTTTTACTAACATGGCAGCTCACTCTTCACAAGATGACGGAAAAAGATGAATTAAGAGGAAGAAGGAGATTTGTTATCTTAAATCAGTCAGGGAGCACAGGCAGACTTTTATAGAACTACATGGAGATTTATAGGAGTGTCTCATTCTTTGCTACTACTTACTGCAGGGCATTGCCATTTAACGTTGTGTGTCTTTAACTGACATACACACACATGAATGTACACACAAGCTATTTTTCAGTGTTACATCATCATTCATCTAAAGCACCTTCACATATGCAGTTTCCTGGCTTTGGTCAAATTGCTTAGCCCTTCGTTATAGCTGACAGTGAAGAGGAAAACTAATTTGCAAATGTGGTTTTTTTTGGTCTCAATGGAAAACAGACAAAACTGTACACTTTGGGGACTTTAACAATGGTCTAGGCCCCTTATTGTGCTGCCTACATAAAATATGTTCATTTTTACCATCATTGTTGCCTTTGTTTCAGGTAATGAATTGAACATGTACTCGATGACAAATTTTAAGTTCTTATACTTTGGGGCTTGTTTTTCCTCCAGCAGCTTTAGTTACTTAGTACTTTTCAGATTATAGTTTTTCAACCCTTCATACCTCAGTCCTTCCAACTGGGACACCAAGAGTATACTGGTCATTATGTTATTCAGGTTTTCATGACTCTGATCTGGTCATTTTTTCCCCAATCACTCCATGTCTTCTTTATTCTGTATGTAGTGGTTTTCACCGATGCACTAATGTTTTGGGTTCTTGGGGCATCCAAATTCACCTGTCCACTTTAAACAGATGCAACTACTTACTGATTTCAGGTTTGACATGGGTCTTAAAATGTGACACAAATACTATTTGAAGGAGACAGAGATGCACAGAATTCCTCGTATGCTCTCTCCACTGAATTAGCTCTGGTTCTTGAGCCTGTTCTGTTCAGGATTTTGGTCTATCTAGTTTTGAGGGGAAATTATTCTAATCAAGGATGCATTAATAATGGATAGTGGTACACAACTGATGATGGACCACAGCCTGGTAACATATTACCCTGTCCAGATTAACTTTTTGACATTTTTTTTTTAAGTCTGTAAATTTTGATTTTAGTTTATCTGTTCGTGGATATATCTACTGTCATTTTATGTACCTATGTGTTTTATATATGTATATGTGTAATTAGGGACCGAGCCGAAAGGTAAGGCCCTCTCACACAGTGAGAGGCCTTGCCTGCAAGCAAGGCCCTATTGTTATTTGTTCGTTTTTTCTTTTTCCGATGTTACTTTAAACTGGAATTTGACCCCCTAAACGTGCTCAAAAACTCACCAAATTTGGCACACATGTCAGGCCTGGCGAAAAATTTGATAAAATCTAAAAATTTACCCCATAGGTGCTCTCTAGTGCCACCTATGTGAAAAAAAACCTTAACGGCCCTAGTGGCCAGTAGGAATGTTGTAGAGACATGGAACCAGTGCCAAAATGTTTGTTGGATGAAGCACTACAAATGATACACTCACACTTATGACCTAACTCCAACAGGAAGTTTGCAATATGCCTTTCAAAATAAAATTTTTAAAACTAACTCCGATGACACCATTTGTCGTATTGACTTCTAAATAGCACCAAAAGAGAGAGTGAACCCTCTTCAAAAAAGTGATCTTGTACTTTTTCCATAACTGTCTTAGTTTTTTTTTTTTTAGAAGCCTGCAAAGTTGCAATGTTTGGAACTCATTTTTCACTTTTGAGTTTTTCCCCACATGTGACATATCTATCCGTTCACGGGACTCACCACAATGCTCACATGCAAAAATTTTGAGATATGATGTACGGTTATTCATTTATACCAATTTGTTTATTTTAATACTTTTTCCACTTTAGACTGCCATTTGACCCCCTTAACATGCTCCAAAACTCACCAAATTTTCCATGTATGTCATGGCTGGTGAACACTTTCATTTAATATCAAAATTAACCCCTTGGGTGCCAAAATGGACTCTGTAGCACCACCTATGTACTAAAAAACACACAAAATCTGCCCTAGCAGCCAGTAAGAATGTCACAGAAACATGAAACAAATACCAAAATGTTGGTCTGATTGAGCCCGACAAATCATACACTGACACTCATGAGCTAACTCCAACAGGAAGTTGGCAATCTGCCTTTGAAAGTTACTCTACATTTCTGCAATTACTGCTTATTCATTTCAGACTTTTGAATGAAACGTTATACCTCATTAAATTCCCACAAGTCTGCAGAATCCAAAAGTGAAAGAATTTTTCAGATACGACCTACGGTTATGGAATTATGGTGATTTTTTGAAGAGTATGTTTACTTTCACTTTTCACAATGACAAAATTCCTATATATGGCTTACCAGTGTACACCTGTATGTGTCTGATAATAGACCAGTGGTTAAAGTACTGGTCTACTGTGCAGGAAGTATGAGTTCAAAACCTAGGCTAGTTAGTGACTTTATTTTTTATTTTTTTCTCCCCCTCACATTTTAAAACAGGTTTTGCTGCATTATATTGTGGATATTGGACATTTTGCACACATTATAAAGTACACGGAGTACATTTTTTCCAAATAAAACCCCTTTTAAAAATATTACATGATGTCTATTACATAACTTCTTTTCATTTTTATGACCAAACGCTCAACTGTTGGTACAATGTTTCTTCATTCAAAAGTACTCTTTCTCACAGACACACATGCTCACACAATAGGTTTTTCCAAAATAATAGCCTTAAATGTGATAAATCATCACTTTTATGCTCCATTATTCATACAATTTCAATTCATTTTTCAAATTCATTCTTTCCCTCACATACAAAACATGCACATACACACAGTACGGTTTCCAAAATAAAAGTCTCATTTAAAGGTGATTGTGGTTTCAGCAGAGGGTCGCTGGTGTTCTGTAGAGATACAAGGAGGACGGACACTAAAGGGTGGGAACTGGTATCGGCACGGAGAGGTGTGAGTGGAGCTGAGGTGTCGACGGTCACGGGAGGCGGATTGCGGGGTAGGCAGATCATGCGGGAGGCAGATCGCACGGGAGACGGATCATGCGGGAGGCGGATTGCCCGGTGCGAGGTCTTGCCCAATGCTGCTTGCAGCTTTAATTTTAATTGTGTTTTACTTATTCTTAACAACTTCATACGGTGACCTTGAGTGTCCTGAAAGGCGCCTATTGAAAAAATTTAGTATTATTATTATTATTATTATTATTATATGTGAAATGAGCTGTGTTACTCTCTTTATACTGCTTTGCAATTATATTTTCCTTAAAGGAGTGATATTTTGCTTTTTTTTTTTTTTTTTTTAAATGGAATTATGCATTTTAAAACATTTCCCTGTGGTCTAAACTGTTAATGCTCTGCTTGGGTCTGGATTCTTCCTTAATTAAACTCCACAGGTTCATCTTCAACCCTATTTCTGAGTAATGACACCAGAAAAGCAGTTTTGAGCATTGGCCCTTTAAATGCAAAAGAGCTACTTCACGCCCCACCCCCTCCAGGTTGTTGGCTGTGCTGCTCTGTCCCATTCAGCCACTCAAATTCATTAATACAACCAACAACGGAACATTTTAGGTAATCGGCTTGAAATGTGGACATATTTTCAGTATGGACTGGAACCACTACTGCTGACAAACAATTATGGTGTACTTGGAGAAATGTTCATCAGAAGTCTTGACCCTATATGTGCAAATGTCGAGATGTAACTAGTTATAGACGTAACAAATTAAGAAGAAATTAAAATGAGTTGTAGAAATCCGCTTGATTTTTGCCAAAATGAATATAAATATAACTTTGCACCTGTAGGGTTCAAATTCAAACTTTGTGAATTTGAATTTTGTGACTATTAGGGTCCCCAAATACACAAATAAACGTGCCAAAGACAAATAAAAGTGGGTTTTGCAAAATATGACCCCTTTAAAACTCAGTCAATACTAAATCACCACCTTACACAGCCCAAAGTTTTTCCATCGAAGTCTCTGGACCTCTGCATCGTGGTTGTCTCCATCCTCTCTTTCCAAACTGTAGAATGTTAAAAGATGAAGCCACAATGGTTCGCACTTCACATCAAGGGGAAATTCTACTAGTTTTTGGTTCAAGCTAGGAAGCAACCAATTTGTTTGCGGTGAAAATGCTCAGAATGGATCAAAATTAGGTTCATAGTTCAAAACAGCAATGGTTCCAGTTTGATGGGAAAGGACTGTCAATGACTATACAAACGTCCAAAGGCAAGATGATGCTTAAAGCCAGAGACGCAATATGGATTTTCAAAATAAAATATTTCATGATTATCAGTTTGAATATTTATGTTCCATATCTACAAAGTAAGACTGTAAAATAGCTTGTGATTGACATGTAGTCCTGTTAAATAAAGGATGAATGTTAGCTGAATAAACTCTTTAAAAACAGGAGAACCACATTACAAACATGATTGTAATGAATATGATGTTATTACTGTAGATTACATTACCTAAAGTGTTCATGTAGCTGTTAAAATAAGCTAAACATGTTGTAAAAAGGAACAAACATATGAATGCAGCTGTAAAAAAAAAAAAAAAAAACTCAAAAAACATCACATACAAGAGTAAAACTGACACTGACAACTACTTTTGCTTTTCATACTTGCAATATATTTTGTTGCTAACACACTTTTTTTTTTTTTTTTTTTTTTTTTTTTACATTGTAAGGCTTACAGAATGTTTACTTGCAGAGAAGTATTAGTGCTTTCAGAAACAGATTCAATAACATCTACTACTGGATGTTGGAGGAAAATAATAGCTTGTGAGTGCAAGGATTACTACTCCCTAGCAGGGGACTTGGAGTGCTATCAAAACACAGACTCATGTCAGACACAGTGAAATAAACATCTAAAAGACACTATAGCAAATGAGATAGGTGAATAAAGACATGAACTTCAAGGTGTTGGGTGTGATGGGTGGAACTACAAAGTGAAATGAGTGCTTGGGATGAAACAAAAGAGGTGACGCCAACTATCTTGGCTCCTCCAAGTCTCCAATGAAGACACTTTTTCTATCCAGAGTCGTTGGGTGATGATGTCCCGAAGACCCATCCCTTTGACATTATGATGTGAGAGGAAATGGGGTCTATTCACACTCACTTAGTCCCTACATCTATGTATGCAGCTTTAGTATTCACAGCCACCAATCTCTCTTGGATAACATGAGGTGGCATTAGCCTTGTGTTAAACATGGACCATTGAGCTTGACGGTTTTTGGAAGGGAAAATGCTCGGTCAATCACTCAGTAACACACTCAGCCTGCCTTGGCTCCCAGATCATAATGGGACAGTGCCATATTCCTGTATGTAACTCCCATCACCACTCAGTCATCCTAATTAGGAAGAAAAATGGGGTGAGAGAAAGACATAAAAACATAATGGTAGCAAAGGAGCAGGTTCCTCCCCTTTGTCTGAGAATCCTCACCTTCATATAACCCTCCCTGCTACCTCATCCCACCTCTTACTGTGTCCTTATCCACTTTGATTGAACCCCTCTCCCCATTCCCCTGCTCCTCACTGCCATCAAGGTGAGGACTGTGGAAGAGAGGAAATGTGAAGGTTAGGCAACCTGACTTGCACCAGCTGGGGAATTTTTTTTGGATCTTCATCAAGTGGATGACAGATGAAAATCTCTGGTGGCTTGCTAGTTGGAGGCTGGACTTCTCAAGAGTCCCTTTTTACCATCCCCACAAACTCCACCCCATCTGCAGAACAACAATTTTCAAAGTCGGGTGACATCTGAGTTAGTAATTTGGCCCCATTCTGGAGAAGGACACTGGGGTTTAATTGGGCTGTGCTGGTCTGGTGGTTTCAGCAGAGCCTTTCCTTCACTCTTGCCTTGATTCAACAGACCTTCAGAGTCTCGATTTGGTGCTCAGAGTCCGCCTGTATGTTCAGGTAGCAAGGATAGATTCTGTTTTGTCTTGTGGTGGGCTTTTAATGGTGATGTGACAACAACAAGGTATATTTTTGAGGGGTTTTTTTTATCACATGGTACTGGTTGAACTCAACTTGTTTCTAGTTGCCTTTTTAGGTTTAGGGTGTTTAGGCTAAGAAGTCACTGTGTTGATGTTGGACTCCATGTACACTATGAATGTTTGCACTCAGTGTTTCCAGCTCCTCAGTGAGGAAAGTATCTATTGTATGTCCTAAAAGCCACTAGAAGTTTCTAAATGATGTCATCACCTAAATGTTATAATTGGAAATATGCATGTAATTATAGTGAACAATGTAGGAGAGAGGAATAATATTGAATGAGAGACAAAAAGTGAGTATAAAAACACCTTAAATATGTTAGAACTACAAATGAACTATACTGTGTCAATTCTTGTTTTTCTTTTTGTTTTGTTTTGTTTTTGTTTTTTTGTTTTTTTACAGTTTTTCACTATACACATTTTTCCAAAGCTGCACCTTTTTTTCTCAAAAACTGTAAACACTAAACCCAGAATTCAAACCACATTCACAAAATCTCTGACTTTTCTTACAAAAGCAAACAATTGCTTCAAAACTGTTTTAACCTGCACTCAAAAGCAAACATGGCTTTCAGATCACACACACAACCAGGCAACATGTAGACACTACAGAGCAGTCATTACACACTACTCAGCAAAATGGAAAACACTGCAACCAGGGTATGCACAAATAATGTTTATTACATATTGTAAATACATTTAGCATTTCTTAAAAGACCAAAGCAAACTCTAAAAGAAAAGCACTATAAAACACTCATAAATCTTGTACATCTTCAAATTAAACTGATTACAGAGTCATTCTGCCTCAGCATCATGTCTTTGTGCAGCATCTGGCCAGAGTAAGTAAGTGAGTAAATTTTATTTATAGAGCATTTTTCACAGACAGAGGCACAAAGTTCTTTATCAAATCAAATCAAATTTACAGAAACCCAACAGGATCCTCCAGGAGCAAACACTTGTGATTGGTGACAGTGGCGAGGAAAAACCTCCCTTTAACAGCAGAAACCTCGAGCAGACCCAGACTCCTGAAGGATGGCCGTCTGCCTTGACCAGTTGGGGTTAAAGAGCGAGAGTAAAGGAGGAGAAAAGAGAGAGCGATGGAGATATAGAGAGACTGGGGAAGAGGGGGGAGGTAGGGGGAGACACATGGAGTACATGTAACACTGTAAAGTAGCAACTTTACATTGCGAAAAGGACTTCATCCACATCATATTATCCCTTTCCAGGTAATGGGTGAAAAACCCTCTGGTATGTCAGATCCAGCTTTAACAACACTCCTCACTTGCATCATCACAGACCATCTTCAATGCCTCTAACAGATTTTCCCTGGTATATGGGTTCAGTCACAGACCTTCTACTGACATGCACAGAAACATTCTCTTATTGAGCTGAGGAAAGGGCTGTGTGTGTGTGTGTGTGTGTGTGTATAAATAAATAAATAAATAAATAAATAAATAAATAAATTAGGGTACATCAAACCCCCCATTTTTTTTGCAGTGTTTGCTTTTTACTTGTCCCTAGTCTAACTTTTTTCCATTTAGTGAAAAAGTAATTCCTGCAAAATTTTAGCAAAATTTGTTTTTGTTTAGGTGGGCTACCGGGCGTTTGAAAATTTGACTTGCAAGGCCGCCGAATTCGGCAGGTTCAAAAATCCAAAGTTTTGACTGGTTTGTTTTTTCATTCCTGTTTGCTATAAACTCATAACAAGTAAATAAACAAAAAATGGCAAGGTAGATTTGAGATGAGTTTGAAACTTTCGACAACTTTTTCAAGCAATTATTTTGAAATTTCGGCACATGATTACTATATAAATGTAACAGTTTTAGCTCAACTTACAAGTACAGTACATTAAGACATCAGTGGTATCAGATGTGTTTTGCCTTACAATGTTCAACAGTATAATGCTACAGTTCGTAAAATAATTAGGTGCTAGTCTTTGCCTTGCGTTTCCACAGATTTGGAACAGATCTCCTGGATTCTTCAACAACTTGTAGAACATTTTAGTAGTGATCCTCACTTTTTGATGCAGAGAGATAGTCTGCACTTAACTTATGCCCCGTTTCCACTACGTGGTATCGGCTCGACTCGACTCGGCTAGGCCTTTTTTGCGTTTCCATTACGAAAAAAGACCTGGAATCTGGTACCCGGTACTACTTTTTTGGTATCACAAAACTACACCATGGTCGGTCGAGGAGAATCAGTCTTTGGTGGCTGACGTAAAAATTCAGACGAGACAACATGCAATGAGCGAGTTTATCAGCGACTCTCTGAACAGACAAGCAAGTAACACGCTGCATCGCTATGACGACCAGGTACTGTAAAGTCAGTAGTATCTTGTAATGGAAAAGGTCTCCAGGAATACCGAGTCGAGTCGAGCTGGTTCATGTAGTGGAGACGTGGCATTAACTCCCCTCTCAGTGCAGTCGTTGATGACATTCAGTGCATCAATTAGGGCATCTCATTTTTGGGACTTCTCTTCCAATCCATCCCATTTTTAGGGTGCCCATCAGCCGAGTGCAGAAAACCCATTTTTCAATGGAAAATCATGCATTTATCGGTTAGTTATGCCATATTTGCTCATGCAAATGTCATATTAGAGGTTTTGGGGGATGCTACTGTCATTTATGAAGGTCTCAAATCATGTACAGGTCAAGGTCACATGATTTTAGACAAGGTCAAAGTCATTTGACACTGAAAAATGGATCAAATCACACGTTTCTACTGATTTCTTTATTGCCTAGTCTTATTTCACAGATATGCACTCAGGGCTCTCACTGGAGAACATTTGATCCTAGATTACCCATCTGGTACCTTCCCTTTTCTTCAGTTCAGCAGGTACTAGGTTTCTTTTTCCAGACAATGGGGGTGGCTGTGGCTCAGCTGGTAGAGCGGGTCATCCAATGACCAAAGTTCGAATCCGGCGGTTCGAATCCCGCCTCCGACTGTCCTTGGGCAAGACACTGAACCCTACATTGCTCCCAGTAGGGCCTGGCAGCACCCTGCATCCTAGCTTTCTAGCTGTGTGTGATGTGATCAGCCAGGGTTATGACAGTCTTTCCAGAGGATGATCACATCACACGCAGCTAGAACACAGTTATGGTGGGCCTTTGGTGGAACTCTGGCTTTATTCCATATTACCTCAACTTCTGGAGATATTTCTTTTGCTATAGTTTTGCTAATGGCAGTGATCTGTACCTTTGAAGGACTGTTCTTACCAAATGAAGTTGAGTGGCTGGAATAGCATTCAGTGAAGGGCCAATCACTTCCTCCTATTTATCTGCAGGGCCACCTTTTCTCTTCAAAGGGCCCCAAGGGTGCTTCACCTTCTTCTCTTCACTACCTTTAGCATATTTGGCATATTTACACTGAGAATGTGTTATGGTAAGTGGACTGAACTTGTGCAAGGCGCAGGCTGGCCCTACTGGGAGCAAGGGTTTAGGGTTCAGGGTTCAGAGTTCACACTTCGACATGTGGACAGGCGGAGCCGGGATTCGAACCGCCGACTCTTTGGTCATTGGATGACCTGCTCTACCAACTGAGCCACAGCCACCCACCCTTGTCTGGAAAAAGAAATCTAGTACCTGCTGAACTGAAGAAAAGGGAGGGTACCCGATGGGCAATCTAGGATCAAATGTTCTCAAGTGAAAGCCCTGAGTGCATATCTGTGAAATAAGACTAGGCAATAAAGAAATCAGCAAAAACGTGTGATTTTACCCATTTTTCAGTGTCAAATGACCTTGACCAGAATTGTCAAATGGAAATTCCAAATGCATAATCATCACCTAACAAAAAATCCCCATTTCAAAGAATTCATTCATATGTTTTTACATGCATTTATTTTAAAACACATACTGCAAATGGGCAACTCATCAGAGATCAGTTTGGCACTAACAAGAGATTATGGCATTTTTAGGTCTTTTTCCAATAATTTCTTTGAAAATTTATTGTATTTTTTTTTTAATTTATATTTTAATTAGGGCTTAAACTATTGATAGTAAGATTTATAAAGCATATTTGAGCAACTTAGGAAGTTTTACTTGACTTAAGTGTATTAAATGGTATATTCACTTTCTGAGCCTGCTGAATTCAGCAATCTTGCAGTTCAAATTTTCAAACGTGTGGTGGCCCACCTAAACATGGTCAAAATTAATTAATATTTTACAGTTAGTGTTTTCTACTCAAATGGAAACTTTTTAGACTAGGGACAGGAAAAAACTTGACAAAAGGGGGGTTTGATGCACCCTAACACACACACACACACACACACACATATATATATATATATATATATATATATATATATATATATTAGGGATGCCCCGATCCGATACCATATATATACCACATATACCACATATATATATATATATATATATATATATATATATATATATATATATATATATATATATATATATATATATATGTGTGTGTGTGTGTGTGTGTGTATATATATATATATATATATATATATATATATATTAGGGATGCCCCGATCCGATACCAGTATTGGGCATCATCAGCTCTGATACTCAGTGTGTGTACTCGTATTCATACTTGTAAAAGTAATCCGATACAAAAGCACCGATACCATTTACGGCCATGTGACATTCACACTTCAGTGCAGCAGGTACGCGGCAGTGGAATAATGTGTGGGGGGTGTGAAGAGTGTGGAGATTTTTCAAAATAAATGACGGTGATAAAAGTAAAGCAGACTGCAAGTAACATTCAAGACAGACAGATACGGACGGAGTGTTCTGTCCATCCTCTGTGTACATTCCATCCATTTTCCAGGTGCTGGTGGATGAGTACTCAGATGGAGAATACCACCAAGAACCATAGAGGTAGAGGATCTGTTCAAAGAGCAACTGTGTGAGTTAGTGAAAAACTTCTGACAGATTTATGACAACTACCCAGGGTTGGGCCAGGGGAATGGAGCAGTGCAGACCGCCGCCAGCGGAAGTGAAAATGAAACTTATCGCTCATTTATCTTTTCCCTACCTGCTGAAGCTTTGCTTTTAAACCTTACTAGCAAAAACGCTGCAAGGTTAGTATCACATTAGTGTTACTCCTGTCATCTGCATGTTTGCCATTTCTGACTTTCTTCTTCTTAAAAACTTTACTCTTCCTTGTGGTATTTGTCCAGTATGGTTAATTAAGAGCGGTGCCCCCTGGTGGATTAATTGAGAAACACTCATTCCAACACATTACAGTTTTTTTCAATTGCCTACACACAATTTCAAAGCTCTATCTGTTTTTCTCAAAGCTCTACACGCAAATTCAATTATTGCTCAAATGAAATTCAAAAAGTGGCCTATCTCTTGCAAAATGAAACACAGTATTCAAAATATTCTAAACATATCTCAAAAGCAAGCATTTGTCTCACATCATAAACACATTTTCACAGTATTATATACTTATGTATATCATTTACATTCTGTTGCTCTAAATCTAAAGCTCTTTTGTTTTTATGGATTTTTTTTAATTTTTATATAATGCCATATTAGAGTGAAAATACAGTAACATGCAAATAGAACTCAACCCAAGCAATACTGGAACCAAAAATATGTATTTTTCTGAATAAATCAGTTGCTGTTGTGAATTCAGTTTTGTACAGCACATACAAAAAAACAAAGCGAAGTACACCAACCACCACATATGGTGATACAGCAACCAAAACATAGAGATTTGTATGAAAAAGAGAGAGAGTGTGTGTGTGTGTGTGTGTGTGTGTGTGTGTGTGTGTGTGTGTGTGTGTGTGCATGTATGTGTGTGTGTGTGTGTGTGTTGATGAGGGAGAGCTAGTTGGGTGTGTATTTAGGGTCCATCTCTCCTCCGGGCTGGATCTGGCCACAATACTTCATACACATCGCATGCTATATTTTCTCTTGCCAAACATCGAGGAAAGAACCTTCTTGTGTAGCGTATCCAACCTTGGATAGAGGCAGCATCAGTGTCACCACATGCTTCCTCCAATGCCTGGAGAAATGGCAGGTGGGCATAGGGACGGCGATCATACGCTTTCCAGCAACATGTTGAAAAGAATTCCTCAATTGGGTTTAGGAAAGGTGAATATGGAGGCAAGTTTACAACAGAAAAAAATGGATGGTTGACAAACCAATTTTGGACCAACTGAGAGCAATGAAAGCTTACATTATCCCATATTAACCATGTATCTTGTCTGGTCTGGATTGTCTTCATTTGGACCAAGAATTCCCTGAAGAATATCCAGAAATGTCAGGATAGGTCCAGTGTTATAGGGGCCAAGTGTTGCAAGGTGGTGTAGAACACCATTATTAGTTATGGCATGGTAACATTTCCTCCACATTGGCCTGGGACATTGATGATTGCCTTCTGTCCAATGATATTTCTCCCTCTCCGTCTTGACTTGGTGAGGTTGAATCCCACCTCATCCACATTGATGTATTCATGCAGAATGGGGTGGGCATCCATCTCCAATATTCTCTGTATTACACAGACAAAGGAATAGATCAGGATATGCACAATACAATAGTCTGTCTCAGCAGATGAAAGTCAGATGTACTGGAAGTGCTATGTATATACCTCCACATACTCATGGCACAGGTTCTTTACTCTGTCACAGTTCCTTTCAAATGGGACCTTGTACAGCTGCTTCATTTGGATCTGATTCCTCTGGAGGATATGATGTATTGTTGAAAGACTTACAGCATCAGTATTGTTGAATATGGTTTAATCTTGCAAAGTATGATTTTGAATCTCACAGATTCTAATGCCGTTATTTGCCAAAACCATATTCACAATTGTGGTCTCCTGCTCTTGTGAGAATATACGACTTCATCCTCCATGATACTGTCGTCTTTCCACTCTGGAAAACATACAGTGTAGTGCAGTACGTACAATGGATGTTTTGAGCTACAATAGAATACATGCAGAAATGGCTATTACTGTACATGTATATTACTGTTGATTGTTGCATACCTGTTCTCATTTCAAAAGGGTCGAATTATGGCTACCACTGTAAATCGACTCAAGTTAGGTCGGACTCTGAGTCCAGCCTCTCTCATAGTCAACCCATGATTGATGACATGATCATCAGAGTAGCCCTAATCTCATCAGACTACTCTTCTTGGTTCCTCTCTTTCCCTTACTCCTCCAAGTCGTCCTCTTCCTGCTCCCCTTCCAAAGCGTCCTCTTCCTTTTCCTGCTCCTCTTCCAAAGTGTCCTCCATGAACTCGAACCCCTTGCCGTCCTCTGCATCCTCTTCTGACTCCCCTGTCTCTCTCTGCATTGTTGTTATCCATTGTTCAAGACAGGTAACTTGACCTTTGGTGTATTTATAGGCCAGTGTCAGGCAGTGTTTGGTTGGTGTTCAGTAAAGCAATTATTGCTTGCACATGTGAGGGCAGAGTCTGAGGCTCTGATGAATAAGTGTGGCATTTTGATTGGTTGTGTTTGAAATCGGAAATCAAGTTACTTCCTGATAGATTTTTGTGTGTTAGGTAGAGAATTGTGTGTATTGATATGCAAAAATTTAAAAGCTAAATTGAAAACTGTCAAGACTGAGAATTAGCTTATGGTTTTGCTGATTTGATGTGGAGTTGTGAAGTCTGAGTGAAAGGTTTTAGAAATTGTGTGCTACACAACGGTTTCGTATGTAAGCAATTGAAAAAAACTGTAGATGTCAGTAGCAGCACTTTGTTCCAGTCAGACTAATGACAACTACAATAAAGCACGTTTACAAAAGGAACTAAGAACTGGAATGGGATTATTAAGTACTCGTATTGGTACTTGCTCTCGGCAAATACTCAAATGTAAATACTCGTACTTTTACTCAGTCTGGAAAAAAGCGGTACTGGTGCGTCCCCAATATATATGTTTATGTTTATGTTTATGCATTTGGCAGACGCTTTTTTCCAAAGCGACTTCCAAAGTGAGTACTATATACATATATATATATATATATATATATATATATATATATATATATATATACACACATATATATATATATTTTTGTGTGGATGCCAATCATTTATGAAACTCTGGTTGATACTGAACCACTCCCATTTCTGGAAAATGTCCCAAACCACAACATAAATAGAATCCTCTGCCTCTTAGATTGTTTCCATCCATTGTTGGTGTCTGGTGCACTTTGAACTGGCTTATATCATGTGCAGTTGGTTTGAAAATAGTGTGTTCAGTTTTGAGTGGCTGTATTTACTTATTGACAACTGTGCTGTATTTGTGTCTAGCATTTGCCTCCTGTGTTCACTGTTTTGCAGCTCATGTGTATAACAGTGAGAAATGTATTTTAGAGAATGAGAATGTGTGTTAAATTGTGGAAAAAAAGTGCTACAGGTGAGAAAATTGTGTCTAAGTACAAGAATCAGTTTAAGGGTGTGTCAAAAGAGTGTTTGAATTGATAAATGAGTTTGTGCAGCTGACTAGTTGAGTCAGAGAATGCGGTTTTGTATTTTAGTGATTCAGAAAAACTGTAATGTCACAATTCCACTTAGGTTATTTATTTTGGTTAGGTCATTTATTTATTTATTTATTTTTCTTTATGGTTAACTTGAATTGATGCCCTCTTTAACTGTATTTTAGCTATTAAAACCTGGATGGCAGAAAACTTCTTGCAGCTCAACCAGGGCAAAACTGAAGTTTTAGTTATCGGTCCTGAGGCTACGAGAGAGAAATACTTACCAAAACTACAAGCGTATTCTTTTAACCTATCTGAACAAGTAAAAAACCTGGGCGTTATCTTTGACTCTGAGGTCACTTTCATCCCACATATTAGATCCATTGTAAAAACAAGATTTTGTCATCTTAAGAACATAGCCAGAGTCCATCCAGTTCTCTCTCAAGCCAACACAGAGATGCTGATGAATGCTTTTATTTCCAGTAGAATTGACTACTGTAATGCCCTGCTTTCTGGTCTTCCCAAAGATAGAATTTCACAACTCCAACTTCTTCAGAATTCAGCCACTCGAGTGCTGACGAAGACCAGAAGGTGGGCTCACATTACACCGGTTTTAAAATCACTGCATTGGCTCCCTGTGTGTTTCAGGATTGATTTTAAGGTCCTTTTAATAGTTTTTAAATGTTTTAATGGTCCTGCTCCTTCTTATCTTTTAGACATGCTTTTACCATATGAACCCTCGCGGACCCTGAGGTCCTCTGGCACTGGCCTTTTACTTGTTCCAAAAGCTAACACAAAAACTCACGGCGAGGCAGCTTTTCAGCATTATGCTCCTCGCCTATGGAACAGCCTGCCAGGGAACCTCAGGGCCACAGAGAATGTAGAAATTTTTCAAACCAGACTCAAGACCCACCTCTTTAATTTGGCTTTTAACTAATGCCCTTTTTATCCACTAAGGTTTTATCGTTATAATTTTATATGTCTTAAGATTCTTTCAACCAATGCTTCTGTTTTGTCATTTTAATGTTTAATATTTATATTATATTTATATATATGTCTTACATATATATAAATATGTGGCGCCTTCTTTCACTGGGGTCTGCTCCTTTCTGGTGGCCCTTTCCCACTGGTTGGGATGTGGTGCTGTGTCGCTGGCACCTGGTTGCTGGGGTCGGCGGCTGCCTCCTGGTGCAGATGACTCCCTGAGACAGCTCCTCCTCTTTTACTTTTACTTTCTGGTCCTCTCGTGCTTAGTTAGTCTTTTTAAGTGTGTGTGTGCTTGTGGCTGTGCATATGTGTGCGTGTGTATGTGAGTGGGTGGGTGGGTGTGTGCGGGTGGGTGGTGGTACTGATTTTTAAACTTATATGTAAAGCACTTTGTGCTACATCCTGAATGTATGAAAAGTGCTATATAAATAAAGATTGATTGATTGATTGATTGAACTTAGGAGCCTACAGGGCACTGTAAAACATAAACATTTTTACCAGAACATTTTTAATTTTCAGCTTACATTAATTTAAATTAGGGTTTCTCAACGGGGGCGGTACACCCCCAGGGGTTTTGAACAAGAAAGCTGAAAGGGGGCACTCAGGCACAAATGGGGGGTATTAGTCACTATTATTCATCACAATGTATAAGTATGTATATCCAATGGCGTATTTACCTATCTGTGCCCCCCCCCCCCCCCCCCCATTTGAAAATCTGCAGAAAAAAATGCTCCTTTGGCAAGGATGTGAACCACGATCTTCCACTTTCTAACGTGTAACCTACTGAACTGTCAGTAGAAGTAATAGTTGACCTATTTGCCATCTGTTTGTTTTGATTCTTTTTGGGATGCAACGTTTATTCCTGTGGGTGGTTTTTGGGTGCAAATCTTGCAAAGCTCTCCTATCCCTTGTATTGGAGGAATGGGGGAGGTCTATTGTTCACTTGCTATTTCTAATTAGAATTTATATAGTAAAGGGAATTAAATCTGAACTAGCCTAAAGTCTAGCCTTAGACTGTTACCCCCGCGACCCGGCCCCGGATAAGCGGAAGAGAATGGATGGATGGATAGCCTAAAGTCAACTATTAATAAAGAGACAGCTGTCTATTCAAGCAGCATTTGAGTCTGCACACCAAACTATATATATAGGTCTAGAAACACTGAAATGTATAACTATTTAAAAAACAATGGTAAGTTGCTATATTGTAGATTGTCTTTCAAAGAATGCCAATACTCTGCATTTCACCAATGCATGATCTGAACTTAATTATCACACTTAATTATCACATGTACAATATTGTACCAATTCTGGCTTAAAAGTCTTTGAATCTCTGGAGCATTGACTTAAAATGGCCAACACCATATCTTACAGCCTGCCAGCTTGCTCACACTAAGTACTGCAAAAAAAAAAAAAAAAAAATTGTGTTTATTAATGATTAGTATGTAATTAATATGCAATTTAATGGCAAACTTACAACAAAAAATGCAAATCTTATAAGTAATGTAGGGTATATGAAATGCTTTTTGTGTTGTGGCTCCACTACTGGTTATGGAGCTACAGAAATGGACATCAAATATACACATTTTCTTTCAAGTCTTGTAAAAAAAGTGGTTAAGGTGTCTAAAAGTATGTTCAAATATAATCAAATATATAAATCTTTCTACAAACAGTGTGTGAAAACTTATTTAAGACAGTAATAATATGAATGAATAAAAGTAACAAATACAATAAAAACATGTTTGAATTTTTTGACAAAGTAATAGTATTGTGAAAATGTGGTAAAAAGTCAGTGCCAAGAGGTGTCAATAAATTTAAGTTACTTGAGTTCTATCGGTTATAACTTTTTTTTCTATTGAATCAATTGAAAATTGAAAAACAGTTTTAAAAAATAGAGATTCTAAGCTAAAAAAAATAAGCCCATGCAGTATATCCTAAGAATAACTTTGATTTTTATCATACATGTTCACTTTCCCTTGACCTATTAAGTTTACCTATTTTCATATATATAAATAAAGATTTTCCTGGCAAAAAAATGGGGCTTGGCTATCTGCCAAGTTGTCATTTTTATGCTCAGCCACACTGGCTGTGGGGTATTGTCATCAGTTGGCCGTCCATCCATCCGTCTGTCCAAAAACTTTGTCATGCACTGATAAGTCAGGCCACTGGGGGCAGTAATGTGCCTGATAAGTCAGGCCGAGGGTTTTCAAGTGCACGCACATTATGTTAAATATTGGGATTGGTCCAGAATTTTTATGAAAGCTAATACAGAGAGTTTGACAAGAACCATTTTCATGTGTAGTCATTTCCAAGATGAAAGTTGTAAGTGCTGTTTACTTAACTGTGCGCTCCACAGTGATCCTCTGTAGAGCAGCTGACAGATGTTTCTGAATGACTTTCCTCCAAACCGAACAAAGATGGATGTGAATGGCACACAAAGGCATAAATCCCAGGGACACTGGAATCTATGTCTCATAGCGTTCCACCTCACATCATAGCTCACTTTTCTTCACCCAGCAAATGAAATTAATTATATCAATAATAACACATTTTAAACAGTTTAGTTGGGATTTGTTTTAATATAAAATGTTGCAGTTATCAAGAATATGTCATTTCATACAACTTGCCTCATAAACAGCATTTCAATTACAGCAAGGAATTAAAAATATTTCTGGTGACTGTACTAATCTGATTCTGATTAATAATACAGCAGAGGGATGAGCTACAAGGTGGGGAACTAGAAGATTTATAAAAAGGGAACGCAAAAGTAGACTAAAACAAAACAAAAAAAAAACATCTAAGATCAGGAGGGTTGTGAGAGTCCCTTTAACATGATACTTTAACATGATACTGTTGTCCTTATCACCTCTTTGAAAATTGACGACAATCAAACATGGATATTGTTGTTTAATAAAAAAGTAAAAATAAATATACAGAAAAAGACATTGGGCAAGATACACTGTGTTGGTCACACAGCTAGCATATGGGAGAATCATCATGTTTTCTGAGAATTTATATGATGATTTTTCAAATTTTAAAGAAGTATTAAGTGATTACAATAATTTTCTGATGTTCATTAGTTCACTTTCTTAAGAGTTCGATAAGAAGATCAATACCATGTTCATGTCTTTATATTCAGTACCAAACTAGCATCAACAGACAATCAGCCTAGCAAAGAATGATCATTTGCTGGAAGGAAACAGGTAGCATAGCTTTTTCCACATTTGAAACACTAATTAAATGACATGTTTCACCCTGTTGCTTAATCCATATGAAAACAGAAATGTAAAAAGCACAAGTTTGTACCCTCACATAACTGTGCAAGTAATATTTATATACTTTGGAAAGCGCCCGGCTAATTTCCAGACAGGCTAATTATTTTCTTTCTCTGCTTTCAGTCCTAACTAGATGCTAAGCTAACCTAGGCTTTTTGATTCATGACTCTGAAGCCTCATAAAA
This sequence comes from Sphaeramia orbicularis, assembly GCF_902148855.1. NCBI lineage: Eukaryota > Metazoa > Chordata > Actinopteri > Kurtiformes > Apogonidae > Sphaeramia > Sphaeramia orbicularis. Next base: position 5,900,588 of record NC_043976.1, read on the forward strand.
ATGTAGTTATAGATGTCAAGCAATATTGTTCATCTTATTCCAACTCAAAGCATTAGCAAAACTTTGAAATAATAATAATGATACTCGAGATTATAAGAAGCTTAAAAAAAAATTAATGACCCAGATGTGGAAGCTAATTATCTATATGATAGAGATATAAAATATTAAGTACTGAGTAAAAGAAAATGACTAAGTATGACTGGGAATTGGAGGCTCATGTTAGCAATAAATTCATAACTCTCGTAAAGCCAGGAGCAGCTACTTAGCATTTCGAAGCTGGAGGTGTGCGATGGACCCTCTATTAGCAGCCTTACTAAAGCAATTTTTATGTGAGTAAAAATAAAGACTCCACCCTAATAAAACACAATTGTGAACATTTTCTTCTTACACGCTGCCAAATGTGTCCAGTTGTGGGACTTTAAATGGCAAAGCTGTTATGCTGGGCACCTTCATATGAAGGGTGGCTTTTCAAAATGCTCCTAAATGGAATATGTAACACCTAAATAAAATGGCTCTGTATGTGCTTTGTAGGGGGAAAACTAGATGAAATCAAAACACCCGACTGCAAGAGGAGACGCCTGTAGCATAAAAGGCTGACAGAGAGGTGGCTACAGTTGGGATCAGGTTGCTCAAATGTCAAGGTATGTATATAAAAAGTATGAAAAAATAACTGGAAGATATTAGAAAATATATTAATTTCTCTTAAATAAAATACACTTATTGCCCTTTCTTGAAAGTGTACCTGACAAATGTTTGTTTGGATGTTGGAGTAACAGTCATGGAAGCATTTTAGAAACACAGAAATACAGTAAGACACAAGGCAAATATAGTTTCTTCTCTGCCCATTTTCCCCTCATAAGTTGTGTTCTTTACAGACATGTGCATGTAAATCGTCCACCATGAAGAAATATATCAATCCCTTTGGTTTCTAATGGTCTACAGTTATAAACACGCTAAAATTGGGATTCCTGGTTGGCGGGGTTGTTGATGTGCTGGCAGAACTGCTGATGCTGTGATGGTCCAGGCTCGTTCCACATTCTGGTTTGGACTAAAGAAATCCAACTCGTGCCCTGGTTATGACCCAGACTAAGACCCACATGTAATGTCCAAGGACTGTACCCTGGACAGACGCCCTGAGCGTTGACCCAGAGTAGTGTTAGATCTGGTCAGACTTGAACATCCATATCCAAACCGTGGCTAAAGTTTAGAGCCAGTTTTTAGCTCTGTGCAGCTCAAGTACGGCGACCCAGCAGTCTGGCAATGTCATGTTTTATTCCCCCCCGACACCAGCCACAGCAGACACAAAGATAAAAACCTGCATAGTTTTGTCAAAGCCCTTGCCTTATTTTCCCTCTTATGTGTTGTGCAGGTCTCAGGAGTGAGTCCAGCTGACTGGAACCCAGTGATTCTCCGTCTCCACCTTCTTCAGCGCCAAACGCAACTCACTAAAGGCAGTTGAGAGGTCATCGTTGACAATGACTTTCTCAAACAGATGTCCATACTGAGTCTCCATGATTTGGGCAGTTCTCACCATCTCCTGGAAGTCATCCTCCTGCAGTATACATGAGTACAGAGAGAAAAGAGAAGGATGGATAGATGGGGAAAAAAAGAAAAAGACAGTGATCAGAATGAAATGTACAAACCATGTGAAGCCAGAACTGTTCAATTTAAGTTGAGCATCTGCTACAAAGAGAAACATCAGCCACAGTAAACAAGGGGAGATAAATTCACATACTGTAAACATAAATTACATGGCCTTGAACACGCAAATAAACACAAAGTGGCCTGAACAGAGCCCGTTATAACCTCCCGGAGATATGGTACCCACACTTGAACCCTGGCACTGACCACGCACTAAAACTTGCCCATACAAGAACTTGACCTCAAGGAATTTTCATCATTTCCTCTGCTGAACACGCACGGTTATCCAATTCACAAAGAAAATAAAACCTCCTCAAAATAAGCAGAGGACAAACATAACCATCATTTTACAAAAGACAGACATGTAAAACATACATGATTGCCTGTCTGGATCTAATTTGAAATGACAGCTTGTGGACAATGTTTTTTGGTGTCAGGAACAAACCTGCTGCAAAGCTTACCATACTTTATGGGAACTGGCACCAAAATGGAAACAAAAAACATGGCACAGATTGACTTTTAGGCCTGCAAAACATCTCTCCACAGAGGTTACAGTGTAATCTTGCAATATACAGCTCCATTATGATTTAACACCAATGACTTTCATTGCGTTTTGGCTGTTACTTGGTATATCTATACTTCATTCTTAAAAATGATGTGTGCAATGCTAACAACTCTTCAACACGATAGTGGTGCAGCAAAAAGACACACAATGAAGACTGCTGGGGCCAACAGATTGAAAGATTTGCCTAGTCTAGCCCAAAGAAAGATGACTATTGCAGTTGTTGCACATGGCATTCACCTCCCTTGGGGTACATCTGTTAATACTTCAAAATTCTTCCACATATACAAAACAATAAGAACCTTCGAGCTGCATTTAAATGCAGAAATTTTCTTCAACATGAGTGTGATTGGGTAAGCATTTTCGTACTCCTGAGTGATAGTGACCTGAGAGGGATGGAGATAGACAGACTAGATTACACAGGTTTTTGGGGGTTTTCATGTAATTGAGAAAAAAAACATATGAACAAATAAAGTGGAAAATGCCAAAGAAAAACTCTAAAAATTTCTTGTTTTTCATAAACAAGGCATTTCTTATCTAAGCAGGGTATGAGGCATAAATATAAAAATGGCCACAGTACTGTGGTGGTTGTTTCCACCAAATTAGCTCTGGTTCTTGAACCATTTCCGTTCAGGATTTTTGGGACATTGGCGCCATTTTGTGGCCCAACCCAAGTTTCCAATAGTTTTGAAGGGAACCATCGTAATCAAGGATGTGTCAGATCATAATATGGATATCATTCTGTCCTCCAGTTCTAAATTTTGACAAATTTACTAAGAAGCCTTGCTTTTTTTAATTTATTTTCATACGAGCTTGTCTTCAGGTAAAACCAGCATTGGTCAACTCTATGACAAGTTCAGCTTCCAGCTTAGTCCGCCTCCTGCTACTTTCTGGATGAGCAAATTGCCTCCAAACATAGGATTTCGCTGGCAGATTCGTTTTTTTCCTTCTGTTTTCTCAGACTACTCCAATGTTGCTGTTTTATTTGCGGCCTCATTCTTGTCTGAAGAGTATGACTTGCCCAGAATGGGTCACACCTCAGGTCAAGGGAAAACTTTCAATGTTTTGCTTCTAATTGGAAAACCAACTCTCTGTGTTCTGAACTAATTTGGTCAAAATGTTCCAAACAGTTCAAAATCAGCTGTATGCATGATGGTGGAAAAGTGGGGGTCTGGGTTAACAGGGTTATGTCAAGTGCAGCAACAACAGCAGCAGCTCCATTGGTTACACTAACTTGTATCTCATTCCTCTCAGACTTCTTGAAGAAACAAGTGATAGTGTGACCTCAATTGTAAAATGTGTTCATTATCAGGACAAATGAGATGCATAAAATCTTTGCACACTGACATGGAGGGTTGACCAGGGGTCCTCCAGGTGGACAAAGAGCCTTCCAAGTCACTAAGCAAATCAGCTGTCCGGTGCCAGGAGAAAAACCCTGTGCTAAGTTGGAGGAAAAGCCAACTGCTGTATTTTTATCAGGCTAGGAGTAAATATTACCAATCTGAGGCTCCTGTATTCTTAGAGTATACTGAAAGCAGCACAGGTATCGCTTCGCTGTGGTCCACTCTGGCTTCAGCTGTGTGGGTCCTGGCTCATTCTACCCCTCAGTCCAACAGTGGGGCTAAAGTAGCTGCACTGATTTAGCTTTATGTTTTTACTGGGAACACTCAACTTTAGATTTCTGGACAGATTCAGTTTTATAGTGACCTCTCTGCCAAACACACAATTATAAATACATACACAGATGCACATTCATGTGCAGAAACTCAATCACACACACACACACACACAAACACACACACGCTGGATTTGTGTTGCGTGTGTTTACGTGCACGCACTGTGTACGCACATAAACACTCTCTCATTAAAATTGAAAAGTCCTAAACGGCTCAGTTTTTAGAGACTTTCTCTCCAGCCAGGTCTTACTTCAGAATATTTCTGGTGGTTTTCCGCTTCATAATGGATTAGTTGCGCAGCTAAATATAAACACTCACTCACTGTGACACTTAGCAAAAGCCCTGTCTGCTATTTTTTGTTCGGCTGTCATGCATGTACAGTATAAAACCGCACAGGCAGCTACAAAAACAAATCTATGTTATCTCACGCTCTATTGTCTTTTGTGAGGAAGATGTGATGGTTTTATCAGCCTGAAGGATGAGAGGACTGAAAGCAGCTCAGGGAGTGCAGAAGGTTTGTTGGCCTGTGGAGGAAACTGATCCACTGTGGGGCTATATTCTCTCATCTGGACCGAATCCCCCCCTTCTGCTCTGTTTGAGCTCAGCTGGACCAGGACTTACAGATGACCACTGTGTCCAGTGCCAGGAAGACAACCTCTCTGACCTGTCCTGGAAACTAAATAAACTGCTGTTGTTTTTGCTTTTTTCTTTCGTGTGTGTGATGTTTCCATGTCCACCGGCAAGTCTCTATGCATATGTCTCAAGTCAGGCCATTCCAGGTAAAAGAACATTAATCACAGCAGGAAGCTGCTTAAGGGACACTGAGATGGAAAGAGAATCAGAATGAAAATTATAAGATAGATGTAGGGTGAAATAACAGGGGTAGAATGCTGAAGGAGGCGAATGGAAAGCTGGGCGAGTTCGAGTGAGTGTTTGGCATCTGATGATTGGTGCTGGATCGCTCTCCTCAGAGGGCAATTTGAGCTGATGCCACTTCTGGAGGGCCAAATCTGAGAGCAAAAACACCGGGGACTCATTTATCCTCAATGCCATTAGATTGCTTAATTTCCACATGAAATGATGTAGCGTCTTGTGCCTGTTTAACTACTTTGTTCCAACACTGATAAATGGCAGTTTTCATTGCACAATCTGAGGCTGGCGACTCAAAGCCTAGTTTTGCCACAGAGTTTTGTCTACACTTAATACATTTTAATTGATTTATTGTATTTATGTCTTGTTTTTATGTATTTCTTTGTTTTCTTTAATATATATTGTAATTTTTCAGAGTGTAACATCTGTCTTGAAAGGAAACTCATCAGCCCAATGGGACTATAAACCTTTTCAATACTTGGCATAATACGTGGCATAAAACAGAACGTGTCGGCCTCAGATATCACACCACCACACACTTTGTCCACAGTGGAAAATCTGATTTTATTGATTCCAGTAAAACACACCTGTCTTTGTATTTAAAACAGCTCTGATGAGTCAAAAGCTGTCTGCTAATGCACTATCTGTGCTGTTATATCATTACAACCTGCATTGTACGTTCAATCAGCCTGTTTTTGCTTGTTTGTGCTGCGTAAAGACCAACTCTGAATCCTCTTTGGCCAAAACAGTGGAGCTAAAGTCTGACCACTCTGTTGAAATGAGACAACTGTTTCTCAGCTTTATCATTAAAGCAGACCTGTCTGTTTGAGAGAAATACAGCTGGCGGTCAATGCACTATGTCTGAGACGACTCACTCGACAACAGTTTCTTTTTCAGTGGCTTTAAGAGCAAATCTGTGCTGGCTTATGTCCTGTCACTGTACACGAACATGATCACAGAACAAGGTTTTTTTTTACCTGGCTAAAATATGCCTCCCTGTCGCACAGTTTTATGCAGGTACATTTGTGTTACTTAGGAGAATAGAAGGGGCTAATAAAGGGACAGTGAATAATAACAGCTAAAGCCGTGGATTGTTAGCAGTCATGTTTCTTACAACTAAAACACATTGTTTTCCAGACCCCTAGTGGGAAACGAGGAGCAGACTGAAGCATAGCTCTATTTCACTGTGGGAGTAATGTAAACTGACTGTGTACCTCTACCAGGATTTTACAAAGTTGATTTTACTCTGTGTCTGTGTTTTACACTTTGGCCTTATCACTGGCCTCATGTTAGAATGCTCCATGCAAACAGATCATTTTACGTAGCAAGTAGAGAATTTGCCACATTTTCTTGATCTTGGTAGTTTGGTAATAATAATGATAATCAATGGATTAGATTTATATAGCACATTTCTACGAATGCATACTCAAAGCGTGTACAGTGGATCCATTATTCATTCACTCACACATTCACACTCTGGTGGTGGTAAATTACACAGCTGCCCTGGGGCAGGCTGACGGAAGCATGGCTGCCAATTCGCGCCTACGGCCCCTCCGACCACCACTGTACATTTATACGCATTCATACACCGGTGTGAGTAGCAGCACTGGAGGCAAGGTGGGTGAAGTGTCTTGCCCAAGGACACAACAGTACATGACTATGACAGAGTGAGATCCGACCCGCCAACCCTTCGGTTATTGGACGACCCACTCTACCTCGTGAGCCACATATGGTATACAGCACTGCAGGTTCAGGGTAAGTATTAGGTTACTTACACCTGTAGGTAGATTTGTTTAGCAATCAGATGATATCCTTTTGACATTTCCCCTCCTCATGTTACACTACTATTTATCACATTTTCTTGTCTTCATCTGAGTGAATTGTGGATAGAAATATAACCTTGACATCCCTTCATATAAGAAGTACAATTACAGCCACATGGTTGTATGCCTCTAGAAACCACTTAAGTTTGGGTGTACACTCATTTACCTCCACCAGGAGGTATTGTGATCACTTTGCTTTGTGTGTGTGCGTGTTTGTTTGTTTTTTAGCAAGATAACTCAAAAAGTTATGGACTGATTTCATGAAATTTTCAGGAGATGTTGATACTGGCACAAGGAAGAAATGATTAAATTTTGGTGGTGATCGGGGGTGGCCCACTGATCTGCCTTGGTGGAGGTCTGCACTCTCCAAGTGCTTTTCTTGTTTCAACTGCCTTTGACAGGATACATTCAGGGTGGTTGTTTATGTCATGGCATTTATTTTCAGCCAGAGCACTACTGCAATTGCAATAATTTTTGGCCAACATCTTGTATTGATGAGTCAGACTGTTTTGTTAAGTCTTCTCCTTTACATCCCAAAGATTCTCAGTGTGGTTCAGGTCTGGACTATGTGGTGGCCAATCCATGGGTAAATGATGTCTTATGCTCCTGACTTTCACAATCTGATACTGATTAAGCATGGTATTTGTCATCTTGGAATATTTTAGTCTCATCAGGGAACAAAAAATCCCTGGTCCCAAGACCTGGTCATTCAGTACACTGAGGTTCAGCAGGACACATTACTGAACCTAGACCTGACCAACTTAACCAACCTCAGATCATAAAACTTCCCCCAAAGGCTTGTACTATAGGTACTAGGCATGATGGGTAATCACTTCCTTCATCTTTCTTCTGACCTTGATGTGACCATCACTCTGGAACAGGGTCAATCTGGAGTCATCAGACCACGTGACCTTTTCCCCCATTGAAATACAGTCCAATACTCACTACTCACTCTGTCAGTTAAAGGGTTAAAAAAACTTATCCAATGGAAGGATCTGAACTATTTGCCTTGTTAAATCCAGATGGTGACTTTTTTGGCCAGGCTGTGTATGAACATAAGACTTGGAATACATTTAGTAAAACATGTTTTTGTTGTTCAATGTCACCTCAGGTCTCACTATACTGATTGCATAGTTCCAGTGGAATACTTGCAGTCTGAACTAAGATTATTTGTTTTGAAGTATGGTATTGAAAAATATGTATAAAAATATTTTTGCAGAATATAATGATGTCACACTGAATTTGGCCTTTGCCTTGTGGACATAAAAATATTCTTATGTCGTTGCCAAAATTTTTGGTAAAAAACCACAAAAAACACTTTTGTGATGTCATAGCAACCTTCAGCTTTGTCAGCCAAATCCTAACTAAATAAAAATACTGAAAGTGCAAAAATTGTAATCCCATCCTTATTTTGTTTCACTGGAATGTTTGGCATTGAATGAAAATCCTTTCAGATGCTACCTAGTGGCCACCAGGTCTTTATTGGTGCATTTCAATGCTCAAGTGAAGATCCCAACTCAGCAGTCAATTTTGTAGTCTTCCATCTTGGCTAAAGGTGGAGGTTGAAGAATGGTGATGGTGCAAGTAGCCATAAGGTGGAAAATTTTAAGGTGTACTGTATGACAGCACGTGTCAGATTTCCTTGCTTGTAGCATCTGTTCTCAATAAAAAATATACAGTATGAAACAGAAATCACTGCCAAGTTGCACAAGGCGATTTCCACCTGCAGACTCCATTGTCACTGGACACATATTTTAGTGCACGCTTGTGGTTAGTCAGCCTCCATCCCCTTGACAGCGCTCACTCCTCCTCAGTGTCCCATCATATCGTCATCCTCAGTGTGTCGGTGACCCAGTACGTGGCCTTACTGCGGCCGTGGTGAATGAGACACGCGAGCAAGAAAGTAAGAGCTGGGCCCGGCGGAGCTGGGAAAACCATCATCTACCCCCAGAACACCCCTTCCACCACCCCACCCCACCATCGACCCATCCCTGCTGCTCCCCATATCCACTGAATCTAACAGCAGCTCTGAACAGCGGCTGATTGGTTTCATGTGTGTCCCATGCTGGGCCTGGATGACCTCATCACTCTCACACACATGTATGTTACATACAACGGCCACATGGTGTTTCTGTTTTTTTTCTGTATGGTTCTCTAAGTAAGAAGGCCACAATAACCCCACCTTATCTACAGTCTACATGCTGACTGTAGACATATAAATCCCCTTGAAACCTAAATACACATTAACTATGGAATTTAAGGTATTGTGTTTCTGTTCAAATTTGAAATATTGTCAGTTAAGGTACTGTGAAATTTATGACATTTTGGGTGTGGGTTAGCTTGACATTTATGTTGTTCATGATCCCAGTCAAAACCAAATTAACTAGCCACAGTTACCTGCTAAATAGCTACCTTGGTATCCATTCATTCACTCAGAGATGATCATATAATTTGCCAGCTACAGACAGTACGGCAATATGTGATGTAATATGTTACTAACTCATTAGCATATTATTTTACTACATCTACCATTTTGTTAACATGTTTTGCTCTGGAAATGGGGTAGCTCATGTTACTAGCTAGCTATGTGTCAGTTAGACCCAATAATGAGCTGTTTGTTGACTAGGTATTGTGCCAGTTATTAGGCCTGTAACGGTACACAAAATTTTTGGTTCGGTACGTTTTCGGTTTTCAAAGCCACGGTTCATTTTTTCCGGTTCGGTATGGGAAGAAAGAAAACCCCTCAAAATGTCTATTAATGCATTTATGAATTTTTTAAAACATTTTTCCCCCAATTTTTGGAGATAATAGAATATAGAAAAACAGGAATAATATAATTCTGCTGCTACAAATCAAATAGAAAATGAAATAAATTATTAATATTACTAAATGTATTTAAAACATTAGCATTGCACTTTTCCCTTGAAAGGTAGTTTCGAACAAACAAGAAAACTCTAATCACAGTTCTGTCAGTTCACATTCTGCATAGAAATAAAACAAAAATTCCACATTAAGTGCAATTTTAACAAGAGGGTAAACTGGTATTCTGTTTAAACAAACTGAAGAGAAACACTGACAACACAATGAACCAAATTATTTATTTTAGGACAGAGAACAAACTGTTTAGGACACTGTGTGTATTTGTGTGTGCCTGTGTGCACGGGGGATTTTTTTTTTTTTTTTTTGTCGGAGCCGGGGGGTAGGGGGGACGCGCAGTTATATACCTGGGGTGCGGTCCATAACTAACGTAACGAAAGCTGTCGTGAAACGAAAGTGAAACTTTACATACTTTCAACGTTGTATTTATTCCTCTATTATATAGCGTGCGTGACAGACAGACAGACAGACAGACAGACAAACAGACAGAGCTAGTGTAAGTGTTTTAGAACTACCGCAGTTCATAGGGGCCAAACAACGTCCGTCTTATTAACGCCTCTTTCCACATTGTTGTCTTTCACCAGGACCTGAACCGATCCAAACTGGACTGTAATGATGGTGGAGGGTCTTCAGTCCTTCCTTCCAGGTTCACATCATATTGTTGTTTTTTTTAACCTTATATCAACTGCTATTTCATATTTCGGTTCAGTGTGTGTTCCCTCAATATGTCCGTGTGAAACTTGCGCGGATTTAAAGTTCCGCATCGAACAACATCTTTCATTCTTTTTTCTTTTTCTCATCATACTGTGCCGTTTCGGTACAGCTGTGTACCGAACCGAACAGGTGCGTACCAAAACGGTTCAGTTCGGTACGTGTACCGTTACAGGCCTACCAGTTATGAATGCTTATTTTCACAATTTGTGGATGGTTAATAAAACACTCAACTGAGATATCATGCTCTGTTTTCCATAAGTTGGGATATAATATTTTTTTTTACCTCTTTTCATGAGATTATTGTGAAAATGTGATTTACTCTTGATAGATAAAGTGGAGCTAAGACTCAGTATGTAGTCATTGCACCGTGTCAAAGGTGGTGACTTATGTGTATAAATATGAATAAAATGAGGAATGTGTCTGAAAACAAAATTATTCCAAGTTTATGGGTAACAGTGTATATACATTTGTACTATTTCAAAGTGAATGTCCAGAGGCTTAAAGGTGCGGGAGACGTTTGTCACCAATTTTTCATCAAATCTGTAAAACCCCAATCATAGCCTTTAGTATCACGAATCCGTAAGTCTTTCTGTGATTACTCACCTGAATGTCTTACCTCACGGTGAACAATTTCGAAGTTTCATCCACCATAAACAAACCGTGTGTTTACAAACAGAGCTGGGAGGGAACTCGGGCATCTTTGGAATTTTGTTGCGACGTGCATTGTGGAAACGGAGGTTCGCGCAACCGCCTGGCAGCGGCAGTGCAGCCATATGATATTACATGGATGAAACAAACACGACACGGAAACGACTGAAACGGAGTAAACGGAACTCCGCCTGGCAGCTGCAGCAATCATGACGCGGAAACGGCTGGAGTTCCGCTTCCCTCCTGCTGTTTCCGCATTTCAGCCGTTTCCATGTCATGTTTTTAATATCATATTACAAATATAATATCATATGGTTGCGCTGCCAGGCAGCTGCACAAACCTTTGTTTCCAACAATGCACATTGCGACAAAATTCCAAAGATGCCCGAGTTACCTCCCGGCTCTGTTTGTAAACACATGGTTTGTTTATGGTGGATGGCACTTCAAAATCGTTCACCATGAGGGAAGAGATTCAGGTGCGTAATCACAGAAAGACTTACGGATTTGTGATACTTAGGCTATGACTGGGGTTTTACAGATTTGATGAAAAATTGGTTACGAAAGTCTCCCACAGCTTTAAACTCAGTGGATTAGAGTCGCATGGTGTCCATGTGTCCCCCCTAGATCTCTCACTCTCTCTCTTTAACCCCAACTGGTCAAGGCAGATGACCATCCTTCAGGAGTCAGGGTCTGCTTGTTCAGTTTCTGCCTGTTAAAGGAAGTTTTTCCTCACCACTGTCACCAAGTATTTGCTCCTGGAGGATTCTGTTGGGTTCTGTAATTGGCTTGAGAGTCTGGTTTCGATCAGCTCTATATGTGAAGTGTTATATGATAACTTTTGTTATGATTTGACGCTATATAAATAAAGTTTGATTAATTGATTGATTGAACACTGAACACTTGACTTCTTTTCCAGAGTCTCTGTGTTTTATCGCCTGACAGGTTTTCATGGATCATATCTGGATCTGCTGCTGTGGTCCTGCTTCTCTTCTGCCTCCATCATCATTAATCATTCATCCATATAGTTGTGATAGTGTTTATTATATAGTTACAAAACTGGTAGAGGTTTTTATTATAAGTACTAACAGATACAGTAGCAGTATATCCACTGTTAATACTTGTATTTGCAGTAGTAGTATTAACAGTTATGGACATTTGTTCTAGCTATTGGTAATTATACCAGCACCAGCTGCTTTAGTTTTAACCAGTTCTAGTTCAGTTTGCTGTGCATCCTTGTGTCTCCCCCATTTCAGCTCCCCCAATATCTCACTCGCTCTCTCTTCCCCAACTGGTCAATGCAGATGACCATCCTCCAGGAGTCGAAGTCTGCTCAAGGTTTCTGCTTGTCAAAAGGAAGTTTTTCCTCGCCACTGTCATCAAGTGTTTGCTCCTGGAGGATTCTGTTGGGTTCTGTAAATTGGCCTAAGAGTCTGGTTTCAACCAGCTCTATATGTAAAGTGCTATGAAATATTTTTGTTGTAATTTGGCATAATATAAATAAAATTTGATTGATTGATTGACTGATTGAACCATCAAATAAAAAACAAATACCTCTCTAACTGTCCTGCTGTCTTTTCACAATACTAACAGCTTATAACACATTTTTGTACTGTATCTAATACATACGAACAGAGAAATGAATTTTCCATTGAGCATGTTATGCAGCATCACATTAAGGTTAACTCGAATATTTCTGTTAAGTTACTAAGTTGAATACATCCACTGTTTTTTTTTTTTAATTTCCATGCTTAAAGGTAGGGTGCGAGATGTTTTCCTGGTGATATACTGCTTAAAATCGCCTTCACACCCCGATTACAACCAATTAACTAAATGCTGGCGACACGGTGGTGCAGTGGTTAGCACTCGTGCCTCACAGCAAGAAGGTCCTGGGTTTGATTCCAACACCAGTTGATGGGGGTAGGACCTTTCTGTGTGGAGTTTGCATGTTCTCCCCGTGTCTTTGTGGGTTCTCTCCAGGTACTCTGGCTTCCTCCCACCATCCAAAGACATGCACTGATAGGTTAATTGGTTAATCTAAATTGCCCATAGGTGTGAATGTGAGAGAGATTCTTTATGTGTCAGCCCTGCGATGAACTGGCGAAATGTCCAGGGTGTACCCCGCCTTTGCCCATAAGTAGCTGGGATAGGCCCCAAGCGACCCCCGTGACCCCAGTGAGGATAAAGCGGGTTCAGAAAATGAATGAATGAATGAATAATTAAATGCTCTAACACAAAAATTTAAAAAAATTAGTCACCTGTGGAATGGACAGGACTGAAAAAACACCATCCAATCATTTTGAGCGATTAAACGGTGATTGAATGGTGATATGTCTATCAAACTCAACTGCCATTTGCCCCCCCCACCCCTTCTTGAATGAATTGTGCGTTCTCAGAGGCTTGGAGCGCTTGTACAGGAAGCGAAGCCAGAGCCAGAGCTTGGCTATATTAGCTATACTAGGATGGAAAGTTCACCAGCAAACTGTTTGTCACTAACATAAATCACTAGGAAATGTAACATTAGTCAGATAGGTATGAACTGGGGCTGTTCTGTAAGAGCGGGGGTGTTGGAGGAGATTGAATGAGGTACACAGATCTGCAAGCTGAAGCCGTAGTCGGTGTGGGAGCCTGAGCCGGGGCCGTACGGGGCCGGAGCCTCAGCCAGGGTTGGAGCCTGAGCTGGGGCTTTAGTGGGCGTCGGTGCACAAGCCAGGGCCGTATGGGGCTGGAGCCAGGGCTGGGGCCGGTGCCGTAGCCGTAGCCAGCATCGGAGCCCGCGCCTCAGCTGGAGCCGGAGCTGGGGCCGGGCCGGAGCCGTAGCCAGCATCGGAGCCCGCGCCTCAGCTGGAGCCAGGGCTGGGGCCGGGCCGGAGCCGTAGCCAGCATCGGAGCCCGCGCCTCAGCTGGGGTCGGAGCTGGAGCTGGGCCGGGCTCTGAGCTGGAGCTGGAGCCGGAGCTGGGGGCCATAGCTGTAACCGGGCCGTAGCCTGAGCCAGGGCTGTTATGGGGCTGGAGCCAAAGCCTCAGCCAGCGAAATTGTTGCTGTGCAGTGCTTGTGAACCCTCGGGAACAAGCATTGTGCGTGGCCTTCAGAGGAAATGTCTGAAGAAAGGGGTTTGGACTTTTGAATTGAGTAATTTCAAAATGAAGCTTGCTCGAACCGTTTTTCTAAGATCTCGTACCCCACCTTTCAATACATGTGCATTACCACTGATAGTGTGTCGTTCCCATCGTATCATGCAACACACTGATATATCAGCAGGAAGTGGTTGATGTTCACTGCTGTCTATCAGTGGCTAATGTTCTATCAAATATGTTGTTTTATCAGGGTTCCTCTGAATTTTACCTACCCTGTTTTTTCAGTCTCTGATCAGTAATAGGGAAACTGTCAAATTATAACAATAAATAAAATCCCCCACCTTATATGACTTGAAAACAGCAGTATGACATTCATTATTACATTTCAGTAGCCTATTGTAAGCCTGATGTGGCTGCTGTTTGAAATTAGACCATTTTAGTGTTTGGATAATCTTTGTGCTGTAAATGAACTTTGTCCCTACATGTTTATTCTGTCCTCTGACTGTTACTAAAGGTACACTCTGTATCCTGTTATTTTCTGCAAAAATTACTTAATTACTTCATTGAGATCGTTAAACTTTCATCTAGTCTAATTTTATTTCAATAGCAATAACAACTACTTCGATCAAGTTAAAGGCTCGAGAGTCTGGTTTTGACTGCTCAATATGTAAAGTATCATGAGATGACTTTTATGATTTGGCACTATATAAATAAATTGGATTGAATTGGATTGAAAAGAACAAGTTTGGATAAATATAATACAATTTCCGGCCATTTTCTAAATCAATGCAGACAAGACTAATCTCTAAATAATAAGTGATGTTGATCAGTGATCCTGTGTGAGACATAAGCCCTCTCACAGCTCCAGACACTCACCGTAAAGGGCTTGGCTGTTCCCTTGTCGTCCTTGCCTGATATGATTTTGGCATTTTTCCTCGTTTTCCCTCAGTCTCTCAATTGATGGTGGTTTCACAAACACAACGAAGGGCTTGAACTCAGCTGTACGCAAGGTTTGATTGTCTAAAGAGCCAGAAAAGAGGAATAAATATGAATGTAAAAGCAAAGAATAAATGAAAACCAGACAAAAACAGGGAAACTAGAAACAGGAAGAAAAGACAAATGTAACTGCATAGTGAATTGACATGTCTGCAGAGGACTTTAATCTAAAAATATATACAAACCACCGTTCACTAGTTCTCACACACCTCAGTTTCCTGGGAAAGAACACCTTCATTTACAGGAAAAGAAAGTCTTACATTATAAGAATTATAATGACCTCCACATTTGGTTCATTTCTTCTTCTCATCAGTATGATGTTAAAGCTATACCGTATGATGTGGCATTTTTACACTTTTGTCATCTTAAAATGCTCCTAATAAGCATGTGTCAAACTAAAATGTAAAAGAAATCCACCAGGTATTGAAACTCAAAAATGTTTAATTCTCATATATTGCTCATATTTCTGATAAAATTCTGACCAATCATTTTATTTGGTCCGAATGAAATAATTGGCCGACCCTGGCTGAGCCTCCTGTCAATCAACCTTTACCACTGTCCCGCATCCGATCCATTACCACCGTCCCGCATCTGATATGTGTACCTCTGAATCTGATGCTTCACTTGCGCTGCTCCTCTTGGCACTGACCAGTCTCCTGTCTGGGGATTTGAATGGATAGGACTCAAATGCACATGTTGAGGGGAAAAAACAAATTTATTAACAGAAACAACAACCAAGGGGAACAAACAGGAGTCCGGTGAATGAAGGATGGAGATACAGTCCAGGAGTCAGGTGTACTGGACAGACAGGTCTGCCCAAAGCTCAGCTTTTATGACCCTGGGACTCATACAGGCACATGAACTTGGTGTCACACAATGTAGGATGATGTAGGATGATAAATGAATTATAACTATTATATATATATATATATATATATATATATATATATATATATATATATATATATATATATATATATATTTTAGAATCTATAATATAATATTATAATAATATATATTTATATATATTATATATATTACTGGGCACCTCATTGCCCAGGTGATGAGGTGCAGTGAAGACACTGACCCCGTGCTGCACAGATCAGACCCTTAAATACAGGATCTACTGATGAACAGGAGCCCAGCAGGTGGATGATGTATCTGATTGCTGAAGGAGGGATCGGTGGACACGCCAAAGTGGACTGGACCTCTGCCTCCACCTCCGCTTCCACCGCACGCATCAGGTGACAGGAGGAGAGCATCAGAACTCAGGCAGGGAGAAGCGGGCGGGGCTTTGGAGGGAGGCGAGTTGATCATGTTCAGATTTTTACTAAGAGCTGTGAGAAATGCCACATCGGTAGGTATAGCTTTAATATATGACTTTGTGCAATGCAAGACACAGACACTGTTTCCATCAAATTTCAAGCTCTCATTTACTCACACTGTGGCAGAAATACTTACATTTTTTAACACTGGAAACCGAAATTCATTGTTTTTGATAACATAACTTAAACCTAACCTCTGGTCATAATGTAAGAATGAGATGATTCATAAAGAAGTCAACCAGGTCATTATATAAGAGAAAACAAAGGTTTTTGACTGGTAGTGTACATTTCTGAATGAAAGTGAAAATGTCAGAATCTGAGTTTAGTTTGCTTTGAAGCTGTTAGTCAATTAGACAAACAGCAGTACGTGTCCCATATTTTTGGAGTCTCTAAATATTTAATGGTCATTAAAAATAATTTGAGAAATAATCCGAGGATGAATCAATACTGGTGTTTGGACTTTATACACAACTTTTTTTTCCACACTGTTCTGCAGACTTTCTTAGATCTTTGCACCAAATACACTAAATGTGACATTTGCCCATTGTCCATACATGTTGCAGTAGTATATATGTTACATTACTCTCATGTTTCATGAGGATCCTTTGGCATACTTAAAAGGTCATGAAACCATGATGTTTTGCAGCTGAAGTGTATGGGTGGATGTATGTGCATATTATAGCAAAGTCACATTTTTCAGCTTTTTTTCTTTGATGACAGTTGCTTGAAACAACAGTAATCCAGTCCTTAAGAGGTGGAAGGGAGGTCAGAGGTGGTTAGTGGTGGCGTCGGGCTGTGGGCCCTCCTCTGGAGCTGGCGTTGGGATGACGGTTCTTTTCTGTGCTAAAAGACAGTGGGTTCAACCCACAACTGATAGGACAAGGGATTAGAGACCCAAAGGAGAAGAAGGAGAGGAACCACTGGAGGCATTGAGTGCAGCTTTCATCAGCAGCTCATCGAGCCAGCATGTGGGAGCACATGGCATCCGTCTGCCATAAGTTATGGTGGAGTGTGAGCTCAGAGAGGAGGTGGGGGAGGAGGACTGGATGAAAAAAAACATGTATGGATGCCAAATACAAACAAATAAAAAACATATATGAATGCACACCTAGAGGTAACCTCTGGGACTGAAAGATGAAGCCGACACATAAGCAAAACCTGTAGTTCCTCTCATGGCCTCCATTGATGTCCATGTTAAAATGCCCAATTTTACAGCAGGTTTATAGCAAAACAAATGGCAATTTTGGTTTCTATAGTAAATTTACATATTCACATAGTGAGTTGTTACATAACTCACCTGATTAAATGATATTAAGGCTTAAAGTTATGAATTATTAAAGGAGTGGCTTCTTTGAATGACATTGAGTTTATTGAGTTGGACACAAGCATCTGTTCATTCAATATTGTTTAGTTTTCCTGACAGACTGTAGTTGCAGCTGAAAAGTGACATTAACAAGACCATCATAGGAACCTGTCATGTATTTTACTTAATTATAATATGTAACCTGTTAGTATACCTCAGCTACATTACCTAAAGTTAGGATTAATTTGTCACTGAATTACATCAAAGAATTAAAGGGGTGAAACTGAAGCTTTTTTTTTTAATACTTTGTGTACTGCATATAAGATGTGGACAGAGGATTTGAAATCACTCAGTGTTTAGTAAAGTGGTGTTTTGAGGACAGTAGTTTGCCTCTTGGCTGTTGCCATGATGGCTTTTTGGACAATGAAGTGACTATATTTGGACAAAATGGGCAGTCAGTGTTAGTCAGTTTGTGGTGTTCAGATTAGCTTGGGGAGCTTCACACAGCTCCACATTCTCTTCCACGTATCGCTTCTGTTTTCAAAGAAGAAAACCAAGATGGCAAGATTCGAGACATCAAAACAGCAGTGCACAAACCAATGGGTGACATCACGAAGGCTTCCAATTTCCAATTTTTATATACAGGTTGTAATATACATGTATCCACTCAAGCTTTCTCTCACAGTCCTTTAGCCAAGGGATCTGGGACTGACTTTCATTGCCACTCAGGCCCGGGTGGTTTTGAAAACATGCCAGGGTAATCTATATAATGGCATATTTGTGCCTGTGTGTCATTATCCACTGAGTAAAAACAAACAGAGAAGAGCTTGCGGGGCTAGAGGCTGGCCGATACAAGCCTGACCCTGGATAATGGGAATCGTGCTCGGGGTGTTTTGTCGGGCTTCAGTGACAAACTGGCCATTTGTGCGGTATGTCTGATCGCCACCACCCAGATACACAAGCCAAAGAGGAAATCTTCAAATAGAGGAAATTAGCAGTAATTGCTCCCTCAAAATGACACCCTTTAAAAGTCACTTTGGTAACCCAGTAAGCAGCCAAGGCTTGAGAAGAAGAGAGATGCTTGAGATAGCTGGGGGTAGAGGTGCTGAAGATGAAAATGCAGCCAAAATAAGGGATGGTGAGGAAGATTGGGATGCAGGGATGGGTTTGTGTTACTCACATGGGCTGGACAATCCAATAAGCACACTTTGTGCTTAGAGAGAACGGAGAGTACAGAATCCAGACTTGTCCCATTAATAATTCCCTTTGTACTCGCCATACTCGATGAACCTGAGAGGTGGGATGGAGAGAGACTGAGATGAGAAGATACCTGAGCAAAAGAAAACACCTCTGTGATAGTTTGTGCAGGGATTATGTCTAATGTAAGACTAATGTCCCCTGGGAGTAACATTGAGATCTTGTTGTAATCTGTGTCAGCACACTCCAAGGATCCATCTGAGAAATAATGATATATAAAAACCCAACAAATCCACAGAGACAGGAGGATTATTCTTTCAACGCTGACAGATCTGAAGATAGCATTTTTTTAGCACAACTTAAAAACCAGACATTTTGGCTGAGTGTGTTTTATATAATCTCCTACATTTCAATCAGTAACACCTGTTGTTCCAGAGAGACCACAATATCCCTGAACGCCAAAAGTGTCCCCCTTTAATCCAGGAGGGGGTTTAGCCAAGCAAGCAAACAAACACTTCCACATAAGATAATCTTGCTCTTTTCACAGCAATCAGCTGTCATTGTGACAGAAAAAAGCAAAACACTGTATTTGTAGCTGAAAACAAGGAGGGAAAAAAGGCAACTGAGTGGAGTAACGACATGGAAAGAATTTGGACCTAATAAGAGTACGCTCCAGTCTGTCCACAATGAGTGTCAGACTGCCACGGTGTGACTGATTGCCATGTATATCACAGGTTTTATGGTAATTGCCCATGTAAGAATGTTTTACTCAGGGGTTTTTTGTTTTTAATGTGGGGGATTAAGGCCCTCCAAACTCTGATTGGTTATGGGAATTCATTTAACGAGCTTACAGAAATCTGTGTTTAACCTTTTAAACACTTTTCATGTACATTTCACTCACTGTTGGAGTGGGGGTTGGCAACCAACACATGCACAAAACAACACAAGCAAGCCACCTATCCTATCCTCCTGGAAGAGAGAGAGAGAGAGAGAAAAAATAGGCAAGACTTTACTTTGCCACAGAATATTAGGACTGATATCTATAATCCTATTATATTATATATGTATATACACACACACACACATACATATGTGTGTATATATTATATCTATATATATATCTGTGTGTGTGTGTGTGTGCGTGTGTGTTTGGTTCCATTTTATTTATTTATTTATTTTTACATTTTTTTCTCTTCTCTTTCCCTTCTTCATCGTTATTATTATTGTTATTATTATTATTGTTATTGTCATTATTATTACAATCAATCAATCAATCTTTATACAGCACGTTTCATACATTGAGGATGTAGCCCAAAGTGCTTTACATATAAGTTTAAAATCAACCCCCCCCCCCCCCCCCCCACCCCCACACACACACACACACCACACACACAAGCACACATACAATTAAAAAAGACTGACTGAGCACGAGGAGGACCAGAAAGTAAAAGAGGAGGAGGAGGTGCTGTCTCAGGGAGCCATCTGCACCAGGAGGCAGCCACCGACCTCGGCAACCTGGCGCCAGTGACACAGTGCCACATCCTGACCACTGAGAGAGGGCCAAACTGACACCACATCGTGGCGGCAGGTACCCCCACCCACCAGAAAGGAGCAGGACTCCAGGGAAGGAAGGCGCCACAGCCACCAGAGTCCATCGCTGCCCCCCGGTGCGGAGAGCTCCCTCGGATGAAACACTGAAGACTATAGATAAGAAACATTAAAAAGATAAAAAAAACAAAAGCATTGATTTAAAGAATCTAAATATAAGAATGCATGTAATATAATATAAATATTAAACCTTAAATGATAAAACAGAGGCATTGGTTAAAGAATCCAAATATAAGACATAAATATATAAATTATAATATAACTATAAACATTAAAAGGATAGAACAGAAGCTTTGGTTAAAAGTCACATTAAACAACAAAGAGAAGTGGAAAGTTCAGATATAAGATAGAAGGGGCATTAGGTTAAAAGCCAAATTAAAGAGGTGGGTCTTGAGCCTGGTTTTAAAAATGTCTACATTCTCTGTGGCCCTGAGGTTCCCTGGGAGGCTGTTCCATAGGCGAGGAGCATAATGCTGAAAAGCTGTCTTGCCATGAGTTTTTGTGTTAGCTTTGGAACAAGTAAAAGGCCAGTGCCAGAGGACCTCAGGGTCTGTGAGGGTTCACATGGTAAAAGCAGATCTAAAGATAAGAAGGAGCGAGACCATTAAGACATTTAAAAACTATTAAAAGGTCTTCGTCAGCACTCGAGTGGCTGAGATCTGGAGAGGTTGAAGTTGTGAAATTCTATCTTTGGGAAGACCAGAAAGCAGGGCCTTACAGTAGTTCAATTCTACTGGAAATAAAAGCATGCATCTCCGTGTTGGCTCAAGAGAGAACTGGACAGACTCTGGCTATATTCTTAAGGTGATAAAAAAACCTGTTTTTACGATGGATCTAATATGTGAGATAAAGTGAGCTCAGAGTCAAAGATAACGCCCAGGTAGACCGCTAACTAAAACTTCAGTTTTGCCCTGGTTGAGCTGCAAGAAGTTTTCTGCCATCCAGGTTTAATACCTAAAATACTGGTAAAAAGGGCATCAAATGGCTGAGTGTCTTCAGGAGACATGGCAATGTACAGCTGTGTGACATCAGCATAGCTGGTGCAGTTGATACCATGTCTCCTGATGATAAACCCAAGTGGGAAGTATATATAGGTTAAAAGTATGGGGCCTAAGATTGAGCCTTTGGGCACACCCACATCTAATTTCATGGATCGCTGAAGAGCATGGTCAAACTACCAAAAATTTCCAATCTGTGAGATAGGATTGAAAACCAATTACAAACAGTACCAGAGAGGCCCAACAGGTGTCTCAGTCTATTTAAAAGAATTGGGTGATCTACTGTATCAAAAGCAGTGCTCAGATCCAGAGCACCAGGATGAGATCTGTGTGAGTCCAAGTTGCACCGAGATCACTGACGATCTTTAAGAGAGCTATCTCTGTACTGTGATTAATCCTAAAACCAGATTGATATTTCTCTGAAATGGTATTTTTATTTAAAAAGTCATTCAATTGATTAAAAACAATGTTCTCTAAAATTTTACTTAAAAAACTTAAGTTGGATATGGGTCTGTAGTTATTAAAAGTGTCAGGGTTCAAATTGCTCTTCTTCAGAAGGGGCCTCACCACTGCCGTTCTAAAGGCAGTGGGAAAGGTGTCCATCTGATGAGAGCAATTAACAATGTTTAAAAGCTCGCCTTCAAAGGATCCATAAAATAACATAAAAAGTGATGTGGGAATTGGGTCTAAAAGGCAGTTGGTTGGGTTTACTTGGGAAAAACTCTACCAAGTGTCTTAGCAACAATCAGGACTGTCCAGTGTTTCTTCAGGTAAAAATAGACCCTCAGTCTTATTAAAAATGGTCTCCTGGACAGGTAAAATGCTGGATCTAATAAATCGATTTTGCTACTGAAGTGGTCTGCAAAACTTTCACACAAGGAGTCAGTTGTGGCAGAGTGTCTGTTGATATCCGGGTTGATTAAATGGTCAGTTGTGGAAAAAAGGAGTTTGGGATTATTTTTATGGGAAGAAATGATATTAGCAAAATATATGTTTCGTGCTTGTTTCACTGCCTTGTTGTATGCTACTAATAATATTATTGTTATTATTGTTATTATTATTATTATTATCATCTTATTAACACCGGTAAACTGATATCAAGATTATACCTTATAATTGATATTTTGGTTTATTTTATTTTGTTTTATCTTATGGTGTAGATTTTTTTTTTTTTTTAACAATGGCAGTAAATTGTATCCTATATATGTTTTGTTGCTGTTTTGAGCTAAAAGAAGCTCTGATTGCTGCTGGGACTTCTAAGGTTAGGTAAAAGGTACCTTGTGGTTTGAATGGAGTGGGTGTGGCACCTTGTTTGGGAAGATGCGTCGGCAGTTTGGGGTAAGTTTATTTGTACTTTTGTTTTTGTGTTTTGTTTTAAGCTTTGTACTTGGTCCTCAGATGTCATTTAAAGGGTCCCATGCATTTATTTTTATTTACCCCAATGTCACAACAATTTAATCATAGTAGTCCGCCACCTAATACTTGGGGGTGATTTTAACTGTTGGCTTGGTCAGTTCAATTGCTCCTCTAATACACAGTAAACAGTCTAGTTCTGCTAAAGTTTTAAAGCTTTTCTTAAAGACTTTGCTATCATAGATACTTGGTGTTTTTTCAATCCCACATGTAGAGAATATACTTTTTTCCCCCAGTCCATCACACATACACTGGTATTGATTATTTCTTGCTTGATAGCAGGTTCATACCATATATTCGCTCTTGCGTCCACAATGCTATCGTTATTTCAGATCATGCTCCACTGACTTTGGATTTGATGATGGGTGGTCAACTTAATTATATGATTAAGCTTATGATGGAAGAATAGGGCAAAATGCATAAATCAGAAATAGTGTACATGTGTCAGAAATGGAACAACTTCTACTTCCTGGATTTAGCATGTTGATGAAATATATTGATCTAAGTTCATCAGCTCCATCATGTCTCAAATGTGGCTGAAATACTCGAGATGGGTGATCCTGTGAATGTTGAAAGGTTAAAAGTCGATACCTTGCAGCATTCTGCATTATTTGCTATCAGAGGAGAGGGCACATAAATCACAGTGAGGCAGACCAGTGGAGGATAAGCTATATAGGCAGATGGATTGATGCCATTTTGACACAGAACAGGGCTTCCCTTGGGAAAGTTGTTCATACTAAACACACGTTGTTGTGGCTCCAATTCCAGCAGACCTTTTATTTAACGTTTGTGCACAGAGCACATTGTTTCTGCTGAATGCAATGAGGCATAACGCAAACAAGTTCATCTCACTCCTCATCTACTTTGCTGCCTTGTAATTTCGGAGTGCAGTGTCCCACGCATCCACCCCACATCACAGCTCAGTCACTCACCCCTGCGACTCCCTGAAAAACATTGCATGCCTCGACCTACACCACAACACAGCCTAAATATACAGCCCCCCTTCCTTTCTGCTTTCTGCATGCTCTGACACTCTATACGCACTTGCTGCCTCAGGCTTCCCTCTGTTGTATGTCTGTGTGTGTGTTTGCGTGGGTAAATATTTTGCATCTGCGCCCAACAGTATATCTTCACCCCCCTCTTCCAGCTCGTGTGAGACCAGCAGAAAGGCATCAATCATTCGTATGACTATTACAACTTGCATTTCAATTTGTTGGCCACAAAATGTTGAGGCGGGCCCGTGGTGTGGCTGTACTTGTAGGAGAGTGCCTCAGGAAAAGCAGGAAGCAGAAACAGGAGGCCTCAGGGCCAGTGTCTAGAGCTCTTTACCAACACAGAGCCCAGCCCTGTCAACACCGGCTCACACTCAGTTACAGACACGCATAGACGACAGTGGGGAGGCTCCATCTGAACTGTGGCTGCAAGTGTGGGTTCACTCAGACAACCACAGTGCCTCTAGTGGCTCAAACAACAGCACTGGTACTGGAGATTCAACTGTGTTTTATTTGCTTTTATGGGGCTCTACAAACCAAATTGTTTGCTACTAAAAGCTGATGATTTTATAACTTGTCTGTTTCATTTCAATGCCTTTATGAAGCACTTTCTAACATAGTCAAAGAGTGCTCTGTTGCTGCGGATTATTATGTTAACATGCTAAGAAAGATTACGTACACTTTGAAAATATTTAAGGAAGTGCAACATATAGTCCTGAGCCGATAAGGCTAAGTCTAAGTTGATTATTGAGACAGTCTGTTTATTTATTTTTTTTTTGTGGTTTTATTAATGATTTGCACTACTGATTCAAAAAAAGAATAAAAAAAAAAAACTGGAAAAAATATAGACACGTGTCAGACATGTCAGTGTCAGATGTGTCAGATATTTTTGGGTAAATTATACATTTTCCAAATAGTATGATCGTTATGAGAGTGTAGTTTAACCAAGGTTTCTGTATGTCATAAGTTATATTTTAGGCTTTTTTAGACCTGACCTAGACCAGAGTTAGATGCACTAGGACCAGCCTGATGAGGTGAGTACTGAGTTAAATCAGATGTATTTGGTGGCCTTTTACAGAAGCTTTTATATTTGTGACTTCTCATGTCTTACTACCCAAAGTTCCAGATTTAACTTGTTTTCTTGCATAAGAAAATGAGCAACATTTCATTGAGTATGCATGCACTGCATGAAAGTAACAGAATTTTTTTTTTAGTTATTACTTCAAGAAGTTGACGCCACATTAGCCCACAATCACATTATATCACAGCAGCTGGTTGTGCTCTGATAAATTCTGACCAGGCTGAATACTTTGCATTAGTGCTTATTGCTTCCATGTTAGTTTGGTTTTGTCTTTTTGTTACTGTGAACCGATACTATTTTTCCCCCAAAAAATATATTTTTAATTGAGGTTGAAATAAACAAACCTTAAGGAAAGTAGCAATAAGTTTGTAACTCTAAGATGTGGAATTAATTTTGAATGAGCAGAAACCCAGTGTGATGTTGCCCTAAACAGACTGTGATACTGCATCATGTTTCCAAGTTCTCCATTTGAGATACTTTTATGGTTTTTTCCGACTCAAATGGTAAAAAGCATTTGGTGAGGTAAGGATGTCTTTGTTATGCAATCTTCTGTGTGCTCCTCACAAAATAAGCAGACACAAGTTATAAATGCAGATCGTGTCTGTAGCTACTGTTTAAAGGGGAAAGGATATAAAGTTAAAAACAGATGACTGTGCCTGTCTGTGTTCTACGTCTGTGTTCCTGACAGCACCAGCAGTTCCCTACTTGTTGTTGTGGATATCCGTCTCAAAAAGATGTTTGGCGATGAAGTGGTATTCAACGCCATCGTTCTCCTGGTTCTTCTTGGCCCGAGTTGTGTCTGTGAGAGAGAGAGAGAGAGAGAGAGAGAGAGAGAGAGAGAGAGAGAGAGAGAGAGAGAGAGAGAGAGAGAGAGAGAGCGGAGAGAGAGAGAGCGAGACAGAGAGAGAGAGAGAGAGAGAGCGAGAGAGCGAGAGACAAGAGAGAGAGAGACAAAGAGAAAGAGAGAGAAAGAGCGGGTGAGAGAGAGTGAGAGAGACAGAAAGAAGAGAGAGAGGGTGAGCAGAAAGAAAGGAGTGATTACCTCAAACCCACTGTCTGACTCACTGTTGGGGCAGAAACCATCTGAACTGAGCCCCTATTAACATCACTGCAAGTCTGAGACACCATGCCAACCCTTGTATATATTATTGTGTAATAGTACTATAAAATACACAACCTGTAGCGCTGCCGCACTAAACTCAGACACTTAACTGAAATTCAGTAGAGGTTTACTGTGCCTTATTAAATTTGTCTCTTGTAATGTGGCTGCAATGCATGTAGAAACAGTAGCTATGGCATTAGCCGTCATGTTAGCTGCTGTGGGGTAATTGAGTTTGGGAACTCTCATTAACATCAAGTCCCTATGTTTACTTGGCTATAAACCTATAGCCCTGTTGTAAAATGAACAGTGGAGGTGGCACGTGGGAGGAACGTGAGCAGGCAGCGCTTGGTGGACCCGGAAAGGTCAGGGAGTGCTTTGAAAGGTCAGAGGGCAGAGGTGTACACCCGTCAAGATGCTCCCAGGCAGCTCCAAAACAAACTATGAAACTTTTATCACCTGCAAACACAAACTGCCAAGTACTGCTTCCCTCTCCTCCTCTGAGCTGCTCATTTTCATCAGCATGTGTTGAGGCCTTGCCCTCGTCGTGGACAGATGCCTTTCTTTCATTTGCTCCAGACTCAGATTCTACAGGGTTCATGGAAAACCGATGGTGTGATTTATACAACGTGTCACTCGCTTGAGAAGGAGAGACAGCCATAAATCTGAGCATGGTGGAAGAAGACACTGAAGAAGATCAATGACTTTCTGTCATCATCCCCAGACAACAGTAGGAAAAACACGAGGGAAAGGCCAGAACAGCCTTGTCATAAGATAACATATACTTATGCCTTCCATTCAGAAATGTGTATGACATGGTGCCAAGCAGCCTCCTGGTAGTCAGACCCACACCATCGACCATGCATTATTTTGGCATCTGCTTTGTGGTACAGAAAATAATTACAGTGCAACAAAAGAATGTGCATCCGTTCATTCCCAAATCATGGAAAATTTCAGTAAGCTGGACCGGACTCAACATGTTTAACCCCCCCGATTCTAATGGCTTACTGCAAATGTTCTTTGTGTTTCTTAGACGGCTGGTTTACATTTTACAGCGACAAGTGAAAAAAACAAAAAAAACCAAAACTCAACCAGGGCCACCACAAGTCGGTGGTCTCCAAAAGCTCCGTTTTTCAAATTAACAAAAAAAAAAGAAAAAAAAAGAAAAAGGTAACGCTCTCAGGCTTAATCCAAGACAACAGCAAGTGTTAAACACATCCATGTGTCCATTGGCAGTAATCAAATGTTAAAAAAAGAAGAGTGAGACGAGATACTTTCCGAGTCTCTTTTCCTCCCAATGAGAGCCAGGACTTGTGCCATACGTCTTCTATATGGGTCAGAATCAGGGCTGTCTGGGCTCTATTAAACACAGCATCGCAGGTCACATTTGAGAACAATTAACAGGCCTTGTGGAAAAAAAAGAAAGTCCCCACCGATGGGTTTTTAATACCAGGGACATTTTCAAGTGTCAGACTTTGACTGGGACACATCCATTATGCCACATGGCATGTAACAAACACGGCAATTAATATCAGTGGCCTGAAAATTTCCTTAAACTCTTGTTGCAGTTTTCCTCCAAGCCCCAGATGGCAACTCTGCAATTACTAGTGCCACTGCCCAGCTTTAATGTATAAATCAAAAGATTTATTTGTCTCAACATGTTGGCTTCAGAATGTGAAAAAAATAAAAAGCAAATTTTGGAGAGGCAGTTGTTTGCAGAGCTGGACGGAGTTCAGAATTATGGCAAACTGTCTTTTGGTCCTTATAAGATGGAGAAATACACAGTAAATAGAGAGAAACTGAAAAAAGAATAAAGCAAGGAGAGCGAAAAGGCACCGGTTCCAATTGATGAAGCAGTGGAATGGCATGTCTTCAGGAGGCAGAAAAACTTGGTTTCATCACTCGGAGTGTGTCAGGGAGGCTGTGAAAAGCTGACAATTACACAGGAGGAGAACTAACCGCCTAGGCCTGGACAGGACCATCTACCAGGGAGGAACGGCTGACCACACAGTCTCCAGCACTGTGGGAGTGTTACACTGGACCATCGCTCACGCAGCACATACACTGTAAAAACTAGACCAGAGTGAGTAAGTTATACATCCTTCAACTAAAGTGATTATTTTGATTTGTTGCTTTAAAAGAAATTCACAGGGTGCACCAGTGCACTGTCAGAATCTGATCTGGTATCTTATGTGCTTAACAGTTTCTTTCAGAATGTATTTCCAGTGTGATAGTCTCGGTCGACAGATGTACAAGAGGGAGCGAATGGATACAGAGGAAGAGACGGGGAGTCAGCTTATCCCCATAACACCACAGCTGGAAGTCAGTTAGTTAGGGTTTAGGAAGGGCCCATTCTGCACAGAACAGCTGCTTAGCAACAGGTACATCATGAAAAACTGAACGTTTACTCTACAACTTTTTTTCTATTTAGTTTATTTGTATCTCAGCCTTTTATCTGAGAATGTTGACATTGTTGTGCTGGCAATTACAGAAATTCTGAGACCTCACTTATATTACATGAGGACTCTGGCAATGTCCTCTTATGATATAGGATGAAGAAAAAAAACTTCCTGATCTTTGGCTGAATATGTGGCATTCTTCTGCAGAAAATAAAAGAAAATATAGACAAGAGTCTGTACATACAGTATTTCAATGAAGAAATGTGCATTTTAATAAAGACATTAAGATAAAGATTTGAAGACAAAGCCACACAATGGCAGTTGGTAAAGCTTTATGATAAGAATGCAAATCATAGCTCGTATCCTCAGTAATGTATGACTTATGATGATTCAGTACATGAAATGCATGATTAACGGTAAATGCAAGATGTATCATAAATTCCTGTTGCTCAGCATGAACTGATGATCATGTTACTGTGGCTTTACTTATTTGATCATCAATTATACATT
Source organism: Sphaeramia orbicularis (assembly GCF_902148855.1). NCBI lineage: Eukaryota > Metazoa > Chordata > Actinopteri > Kurtiformes > Apogonidae > Sphaeramia > Sphaeramia orbicularis. The sequence goes on from NC_043976.1 coordinate 5,929,395, forward strand.
AATTTATTAAATGATAAATAGACCACAAAATTAGCTGGACACCACAAAAGTTCAGTTTACGGCTTTGGATCAGTCTCTCTCTTAAACTGTAGTATCTGACATGTCATTAGAGGAAAAGTTTACATGTTGCTGCAAATCCTTAAAGTAGCACCACAAACCTACCCACAGAATGGACAAGTGTAAATAAAATACATTAAATGCTAATTACTGAACTTTATCAAGAAATAAGTGTCACATGAAGGCACCACGACTTGATCATCAGTTCATGGTGAGCGACAGGAAAACATGATGCATCTTGCAATAATTCATGCATTAAACCATCATGACACAAGTCTTATTTAAATATAGGATTTGTACATTTTATTTTATGCGGAATTTCATGAGCCAAAACTTTCTAAAACAGTTTTCTAGCAGGAATAAAACACGTGCAAAGAAGTTAAGTCAAACTACAGTCAGATTAGGTGATTGCAAACTTCCAAACCTGTGCCTTTTTGTGGCCGAGTAACAAAACAGAGTACACGCTCCCCAACAAATGTTGCTGTCTTTAATGAGGTATATTGTGTAATTATGAGGAAGGTGATATCAATCAACTGTAATAAAAAACAAACAAGAATGTAAATGCATAATGCTAGAAGTGAATTTATGTTCTGTCAAGGTAAGAATAAAAGTGCTGAATTTTAGATTTTGCAGTTGTGTAAAGCGCTGTAATACGGCATTTCAGTTCAGACTGCCACTTCCATACAATTATTTTATAATAAGTATAGGTACAGTTCACAGTACTCACGTACTTAAAAACATTGACAAAGATCTCACATTAAAGCTACTATAGCGTTTGATACCGGCTGTCTTCTTATGGGAAAAGCATAAAAAGGACTGAGAATGCTGATGGTATCTTCATGTTCACAACCATGCACATTAGATTGCTCCGTGTAACTTGTGGTTAGCATCAGACTGTCCAAACCTGCCGTGGAGATCTAAAACTGGTTAGACATTTCTGTCAGTACATTGTGAGGTATCCTGGATGTGGAACCAGTTGTTCCCTAGGTCAAACTATACAAGGTAAAATAATCAAATTCTGACTCCTGATACAAACCAGCGGACTACGTCAACCATATCAGGCTGCAATCCTGTAGTTTAACCATAGCCTTAAACAGATAAGACAAGGAAAAGATAAGGAAAACATACGTGGGATGGTTACACTGAAGTGCTGGGGGTCTGAGATCAATAGTTTCCTCTTCAGCTCATTCATACCAATGCCTGTGGGTCCTGGAAACACAGAAACAAAACACAGAAATGAGGAAAGTCATCACTGTTCTCAGATCAGACCACAAATGATGAAACAATGTCTGTGATGGTGTTAGAATCAGAAAATGACGCATGTATTCCAGAAATGACACTCCATGTACATACCCAAACCCTGTCAATGTCATCTTCACTAACAAAAAAAAAAAAAAAAAAAAATACACTGACCATACATTGGCTTTTGCTTCTCTACAAAGCCTATTTTATCCTTAGACCAGTGTGAAATTTAAAAGAGACAATTTTTTCAGTGTTTTGTTATATAATAATAAATCAATCTACCACAGTGTGTAAATAATTACATATGCTATGAAAACTACAGGCAACCCAGAGAAAGCCATTCGAACACAGAGAATCGATTAGGGCTTTTAACCAGCGCTTCCTCTTTGCAGTCTGGCATAACATTAAACCCTCTGTTATATGGGACATCACACTGAAGTCAGTTTATACAGAGCAGCTGGATTTTCCATCACCGATGAAATGATTGAAAGAAGCAAAAGTAGGAGAGAGATTGACTGTAGATTGATTTATCAGTGGCTTCTTTATAGTTTGGAACGGTATACACACTGATTTGTAGAAGAAGTCACTGGATGAACATCCCACTCCCTCAGACTGTTAAAACTGTCAGTCTCTTTTGTTGTGGTGGTTGTTACCCGGGTGCTACATCATCCTAATCTGAACCGACTGGCATCAGTGTCTTCAAACAGACTGGACACCAAATCAGTTTTAGAGTTACAAGTGCAGCGGCTGGGCTTTTCAGTGTTTTACCGCAGCTTCTGCAGTGTGTGGACAGTAGGAGACAACGCTTGATCTGGGCTCGAGATTCCTCGCATGCCTAACGTTCTGGGCAGGCACTACAATCGCATTGGACCCTATTGGAAATTCATTTCTCCAGGCAAATGTGTTTAGCAGGCCGCTCCTCTAAAACAAACGGACAATGAGTTCACTCAGTGAAGCGGATTAGGTGGAAACAGAGAGGGGGGGGGCAAAGAGAGGAGAAAAAAATAGAAATAGACAAGCGCACTATTTTTAAGAGAAAACCACTCCTGTTTCCTATCGTGCTGCTGTTCTTCTACATTTTGTCAGGTCTGAGGCAGGAAGGTACAGGACTGATCCACATCCTTATATAAGGTGCGGACAACAAGGCTCTTTTAAGTGCAATTTCTGAAAACTGGCAGCGTTTACACACAGACAAATTCACACCCTGTGCTGTTTGGTCTCCAACACATGGCCCAGTCCGACTGCTGTAAGTGATAATAGCCGTTTCCTCAGTGCTCGCCTGCACACTACTGTGAATTTGAGAAGAAACCGAGAGGAAAAAGAGAAAAATACCCGACCCTCTCTGGACTGACGACACGAGGCATTCTGTGGTTACCATCTCACATAAACAAGCACATGGCCAAGCAAAGACAGCAATCAATCTTAGCTGGGGAGAAGGAGTTTTTCAGTAAAGGGGGGGGAAATAAGAGTCTAGAACCAGGAGGTTTGAGAGCCGGAGTGATTTATTAAGATGAGGAAATGGAGTTCATTTTGAATATGTTTTGGGAGTGCGGGAGGAATGCAGCGGCTGTTTGAACAAGACTGCAACCTTGTGTTCTTGTAGGTGTCGGAGGTGGCAGAGTGTGGTAATAGAGGCTTTTTTACGGGCCTTATTGCAGCGGTCCAGTCCGGCAGACTTCCATATGGGCCTGTTTGCAAGAGTTTGAGCGTGGATATGGGGGGGTGGGGCACGTGTACAGGGGACCAGTGGGGCCATTTGTGCTACCCTCCTGCTCACTCGTAAAAACATTTTCACCTTGTACATCGTTCCCTTGCTCGCCACTTGCGATATCAATGATGCATGCAGGCCTCATTCAGAATACCTCAGATGGCGATTAAAGCCGATTCCAGCTGCACCAGTGCCTGTCCAACAGGCCCACCACTGGGTCTTTTACAAGCATTAGCATTGCCCTCTGGTCCCATTCACCTTTAACATGCCACCTCTTTGTGCATTGTTTGTTTTTAACAACACTCTAATACAACAGCAATTTAATAAATGAAGTGAATGATGCAATAAAAGAAGTTGTAATTCTACCAACATTTTTGGATGACGCTGCTGTATTTGCATGGTGTTTATGTGTTTTTTCTCTCCCTCCGTCTGTCTCTTTTGCTGGTACTCATAGCCTCATAGATTGATGTGCCAGTAAAAGTGTCAGACTGCATTACTGCACTCATTAATGGAAGCTGCCTCCAGTATTGCCAGCTTAATAACTTCCAGGTCAAAGTTTGAGTGCATCGACTGCAGCGTGTAGGGTGAGATGAGCTCGGGCCCAGGACCCCGGAGCTCTGACCCGGTCTGAAACCTCCAAGCCTACGTCCAAGCTTAAAATGATGCTTTGATACTTTGTTTGCCAACTAGTAAATATACTATATATTCTGGTTTTGGACTGATGGTTAGACCCACTGCAATTATTACCTCCTGATCTCAGTTATTCAGATGAATGAGTGATCATTGTACATAATCCGTAAAATGGTTCCCATTCATCAGTATGTAAACTGGATGAAACTCATAGAATGGTCGCCATCTCCACACCAGTCTCACCATCATTTTGTTGCATTCGCCTTAATACTTGAGTACTTAAAGCTGCGGGAGACTTTCATTACCAATTTTTCATCAAGTCTGTAAAACCCCAGTCATAGCCTATCACGAATCCGTAAGTCTTTCTGTGATTACTCACCTGA